>NW_023425515.1:4030664-4213321 GCF_014108245.1 Pipistrellus kuhlii
CTGTGTCGCGTGGCCTAGCGTCGGCGTGACGGTTGGACGCGGGCGCGGCACTGCGGGTCCCGATTGCTGCAGCCGCTTGTCAGTGTGATGAAGATTGGCACCCAGGTAAGCTGTCACTCAACCGCTCCGCCACCGCCGCCGCTCCGCCGCCCCGTCCCTATCAATCACGCTGGCCCGCCGGCGCCGCAGCCGCCACCCCATCGCCACCGCCTGGGTCTCCCTGGGCCGCAGCCGCCCGGGAGGGCCGCGCCGGACCCGCCGCCCGGGGCAGGGGGCGGGGAGGGGGTGCTGGTGGGGGAGGGGAGCCAGGGACTCGGGGAGGGGCGTTATCCACCGGGCGGCCGCGGGGGCGCGCCCACCTTGTTTCTCAGGGTGGGTGTACGGACGCGGAAATTTCTGGAAGCCGCCGCCGTCGCGGCCGCCGCCGCTCGGGGCCCGTTGTGAGGCGCGCGCCCTTAACCGTTCCTCACGGAGCGCGGCGCGCGCCCGGGCGGGGGCGGGGCGGGTGGGGGGCGCGCGGGCGCCGGCGGGGCGGGGCCGGCGTGAGGGGCGCGGGGGCGCGCGGGGGCGGGGCCGGCGTGAGGGCGGCGCGGCCCGGCGGTTGGTGCGGCGGCCGCGGGGGGTGCTTCGCGGGGCGGGAGGCGGGAAGATGGCGGGGGCGGCCGCCCCCGTGCGCCTCTCAGGCGGTGCGCGTCCGGCCGGCCCTGCCCGGGATCAGCGGGGGTTTGGGAGGGAGGCGAGACCGGGGGTGCGCGCCTGAGGGGGCCGGCTGCAGCCCGGCGCGGTGCAGGGCTGCGGGCCCGGGGTTCCCGTTTCTGGTGTTGGTTACGAAGGTCTCGCTTATAATAAATGGCCAACTGCAATAGTGCGTGGACGTGTCCAACTTGGTCAGGCGCTCGCCGGAATTGCACATTCCTTTTTTTATTTTTTTTATTAAGGTATTATCTGTGTATGTATCTTACCATTGCCCTCTCCCCGCCCATACATGCCCTCCCTCCCCAGAGTTTTGCGTCCATTGGTTGTACTTATATGCATGCATACGAGTCCTTCGGTTGATCTCTTATCTCCCCCAGATCTCCCTCCCCTCCCCGCTGTAATGTGACAGTCTGTTGCTTTACTATTTCTGTATCCATCTTTTTGGTCATCAGTTTATAATGTTTTTTATTATCCATAAATGAGTGAGGTCATGTGGTGTTGCTCTTTCATTGAGTGGTTTATTTCACTCGGCATGTTTAGAAGCCGCGAGTCACAGCAGAAAAATTAGGAAAGTGGAGCCCGCTTGAGTGCATCCTGGGGCCTGGGAATGCCCGGGCCGCCCTGCGACCCCAGTTAGGGTCCCCGCCTTGGGGTGTGACCTCTCAGAGCCCAGAGGCGCTGCTGGCGTGGGGGTCGCAGCTGAGGACAGAAGGCAGACGGGAGTGGGGGTGAGGGGGTGCCCTTAAGCAGATGTGCGTTTGGTGAGTTTGATCGCAGCCTTGCAACCATCCAGGGTGTATCTGACATGTCAGGTATAATTCAATTTCATAATTTAGATTGTAAGAGTTCGCTTTCTATAAAAGCTACTGTGTTTGTTTTTTTTCCTTAGTAAGTGAGCACCTTCCACTTTAGGGTAAACGAAACCTTCGGCTTTAATTGGGTATAACTATGATTTTTTCCTTTTCTTTATTTTAAACATATTTTATTGATTTTTTACAGAGAGGAAGAGAGAGGGATAGAGTTAGAAACATCGATGAGAGAGAATCATCGATCAGCTGCCTCTTGCACGCCCCCTACTGGGGATGTGCCCGCAACCAAGGTACATGCCCTTGACCGGAATCGAACCTGGGAACCTTCAGTCCGAAGGCCGACGCTCTATCCACTGAGCCAAACTATGATTTTTTTCTGGCATCGAAAAAGGAATGATGTTTACATAATGCATCATGTTGAAATGCATTATATCAGATGTTACACAGTACACGCTAGATGTTAAAAGGAAGAACTGAAGTCAGGTTTGCAGGTAGTTGTTGGTGATGCACTCGGGTCTGGCACATGGACTTGGAAGGTGGCAGACGGCACATCCCCTGCCTTTCATCGCTTTCCCCCTCATCGACTGCATCCTCCACTTACAGTGTTTGATTGGCTGCCCAGCGCGCCGTGGAGCAGAGCTCACTGCCCCTGCGCTCTTGCCCAGCAACAAAATGTGCCTCCTACTGTAGAGACTTGGAAAGGGCATCGGGGTTGGTGAAACTGGCCTGAAACAGGACTTGACAGATGAGGTTCGTGCTTGTGATTTAAGTGTCAGCAGGCTGTTAATGATGCTGAGTGCAAACATCTTGTTGGGTCCTGTCCTCTAGTTTACATCTTTCACATCTGTGTCAGTGTGTTGTAGCTTTAGAGAAGTACTTCATGAGCAGTAACATACTCCTTAGAACTTTCATTTTTGTTGCAAATGATTAAGCATTTTGGAACGGTTTAAAAGAAAATCCTGAAACTGCTGCTGATGCAAAGCATCTACCCTTGGGAGCCTTTCCTGCGTTCTCTGACAGTGAAAGCAGGACAGGTACACTGAGGGAAGCCCCCTTACAGATGGAGGTTGCCCTTACAAATCTGAGTTTTACAAAGGGTATCTTCTAGGTTTTCAGAGCTTCTCCTAGGTCTGCTGTTTCTTAAAATTAACCAGCCTAAATTAATATGCCAAAGTGGCATATTTGGCATCCCAAACTCTGTTCTTCTTCAATATAGGACATGGAAATACAGTGTAGAAAAAAATGTTGAATTGGAAATCTTTAGAATAAACGTTCCTGTGTTCAACGGGCCGCTGGGCTCTGTGTAAAGACGCTGTAGAACAGCGATCTTCAGCCTTCTCTTCTCATGGTACACTAATTACTAAAACTCTGCGGCACACCAAAAATATGCTCTTGCCAATCTGCCAAAAAATAATTGGCTTAACTTTGATTCATTCACTCCAGACAGCTATTTTCCTGGCTGTTGTCGTTTTTTATTTGACAATAAGGGGAAAGGGGCCAGTGTCCCTGACTAGTCAGGTATCGCATGTTTTAAAAATTCTTGTGGCGCACTGTTGAAAAAAATTACTGTTTTGGGTAAAATAGGATCAAGAAGAGAACCCATTATTGCTGAAATAAAGTTATCAAAATATCGAACCAAACTGGTGATGAAGTTCCTCAGGGCCCTTCATTAGCTGAATTAGTAACAGGCTGGGCACAGGCGGTAGTATTAATAATTCCTTTGCAGTGGTGAGAAGTAACTGACAATTTGGGATTTTGTAAGCAACTCTAATGCTTTGTGAAGATATTTGTGGTTTCTGCTGGAAAGCCAAGATTTAAAAAAAAAATTTTTTTAATGATTTTATTGGGAAAGGGCGAGGGAGGGAGAGAGAAACATCAAGGATGAGAGAAGCATTGATCAGCTGCCTCCTGCACACCCACACTGGGGATTGAGCCAGCAACCCACGCATGTGCCCTGACAGGGAATCGAACCGTGACCTCCTGGTTCATAGGTTGACACTCAACCACGGAGCCAAACCACCTGGGCTGGAACTCCAGGATTTAATATCTACTCTCATAATTGAGTTAGTACTAGATCTCAGCCAGAGATTATTGCAAATAAAGATATTTTTTCCTCAAACGAGTTCACAGACACCAAGTTCAGAACTTCTGCACCAGAACTCACCTTGCCCTCAGCCCATCTGTTAGTAGGAATTGTGTGTGCCGTTTTTCTTCCTAAAATGATTGTACTGATGGCAATGGGGATGAGAAATAAAAACAGTTCAAATAAGGGAACTCAGGCTGGGGCCATACAGGGTGAGGGTGAGAGAAGCTGCGAGAGCCACCTGGGGAGCCAGCAACGGTACTATCTTAGACATTGCGACAGACCACACACAGCTGTGTAAATTAGCCTTCTACAATATTTTGTACAGGCTGTGTAAAAAGACACTGGTGGGGAGGAAAACCATCCTCTTCCCTTCAAGTTCTGGCTGGACTAATAATCAAGTTAAGACAGATTAGTAGGAGAAAAGACAAATTAAAGTTTAGTAACATGTATACGCTGGAGAGACCTAGGAACACTGAGTAACTTACCAAATTGTGGAAGCCATCATCTTAAATACCACCTTCAGCTAGTGACAAAAGATGACATTGGGCTGGAGAGTCTTTATGGGAGGTTACCAGGCAAAACGCAGAAAACCAGCCTAAGGTTTTTCTGCAGATTTAAGTCCCTGCCTTCTCTGACAGTGAAAGCAGGACAGGTATAGTGAGGGAAACCCCCTTACAGATGGAGGTGACCCTTACAAATCTAATTGAGTTTTACAAAGGGTAACTTCTCCTAGGTTTTCAGAGCTTCTCCTAGGTCTGCTGTTTCTTAAATTAACCAGCTTAAAATAATCAATATGCCAAAGTGGCATATTTGGCATCCCAAACTCTGTTCTCCTTCAATATAGGACATGGAAATACAGTGTAGAAAAAATTTTGAACTGGCAATCTTTAGAATAAACATTCAAACGATGACTGACGTGATGGAAAGGCCTGGTTGCAAAGATTGTCAAATGAGGTTACTGCATCTGCCATGTTGTCCTGCCCACCAGAGTTTGAGCAGAGTCCTGCCAGCCACCAGGTGCCACAAGGCAGGCATCTTTGGCACGCCTCTGGCCCAGTAAAGCCATGTGAGGTGAGGCTAAGGGCATGTTTACTGGAAGTGCTGCTTTTCTTGTTTGCCACCTGTGGCTGACATAGAATGACTGGCCATTTAGTCAGGTCTCAGGATGGCAGGGAGCAGGCTAACTTCAAGTCCAGGAGTCTGTGGTCCAACAAGGATAAGGAAAGTCAGAATCCAGCGGGATTGCAGGCATCATCATAGTGCTGAGCCTTGGGGCCAGTTTTGGGTCTTGGCAGAGTCTGGCTGCCCACATAGGGTCTTGGCCATCCCTCTCTGTTGGACTCTAACTCTCCACTGTCTGTTCCTGCACACTGTCAATTGCATGTTCTCCACCCCCTTTTAGTTTGGGCCCAACTCTGCCGCCTCATCCTCTTCCTCTCCCTCCACCCCACCTAGGAGCTGCCTGGCCCTGTCGCCAGGAACAGATGGACTCCTGCCATCTACACAGCTGCCCCCTTTCAGCAGGGGCTGGGGCTGGGTCACTCAGAAGGGACTGTGGATTGATAGTATTGTGATTGCAGTTTCCAAAACAGTTCATTATTTTTTGCAAAAATAATGCCTCAATGAAACCTTGCTAATCTTTTAATATATGTTATATTTTTTCTAAAACATTTTATCAAGATTTGTACTTTTTGTGTTAAAAAACTAGGAATTTAATTTTGTATTTGTCTAAATTCAGTTATATGTTTTTTTTATATTAATATATATATGTTAAAGTTTTATTTCAGCAGAATTTCCTGCAGCATACTAAGTAGAAATACCTCTGCAAGCCTCTAGAGCAGCAGTAAATCATGGCACTGTTAACATTTGGGAACAGAAATGTCTGTGTGGAGGAGGTTGCTCCCTTCATTATAAGATTTTAGCAGCATTCTTGGTCCCTACATACTAGAAGCTAGTGGGACCCTAGCCCCAGTTGTAATAATAAAAATGGCTTCTGATATTGCCCAATGTCCTCTGGGGGAGAAAAGTCTCACCTGGATGAGAACTACTGATCTAGAACAGCATTTCCCAAAATGTATTGTGTAGAACCCAAGTTTAGTTGGATATGCATACATTTTTATGTATTAATCAGTTAATCTATTTTGTGTTGTGTTTTTAGCCATCATTATTATATACTAGAGGCCCAGTGCATGTATTTGTGTACTGGTGGTCTGGTCTGCGCCCTCTCGAAATCTGGGACCCCTCAGGGGATGTTGGACTGCCAGTTTCTGCCCAATCCCTTCAGGCCAGGCCAAGGGACCCTACCGGTGCACAAATCCATGCACTGGGCCTTAGTATGCATGTAAGATCTTTGGTTAATCTCTTCCCGCCCTCCCCCCTTTCCTCAGATTCTTCAGTCTGTCCCATGTTTCCCTGTCTGTGCATTGAGTATCTGCCCCCTGGTGGTCAGTGCACCTCATAGCTACTGGTCTAACAGTTGAACGGTCACTTAGGCTTTTATATATATGTATTTATATACTTACATAATATAGGTAAGTACGTTTTTTATTTTAAAAATTTATTTTCTGATTATTTTATGTCCATGCTTAATGTGGCAGAGCCTTTTGAGTATCTCGTTTTTTTAAATATTTTCTGTGTGTATTTTAGCCTCTTCTGGCCTAACAAGCTTAGTCAGATCCCAGGGGACCTAAGTGATACTTCCCCAAGCCTTGTTTGAACAATAAAGTGATTGCTTGGCAAATGCTTTCCTCAGAATGTGTTATTGGCTGAGCCCTCACTGGAATGGGGGGTGTGAATGAAGCCAGGATAGAAGAGAGGGGACAGGTGGATGACAACTCACTGAACTGTAGTGATGGACAGTTGATTGTCCTAAAAGCTATTTTGGAAAAATCTCTCTCTCTCTTTTTTTTTTTTGTATAGAATTTTACAGTTTTCTTGGATTCCTTGACAGCTTTCTTTATTAATAATATTAGCAGGTTTAGTTTGGAAAAGTATCATCAATTAAATATTCTGACAAAATATTAGCAGCCACAAAGAAGATGTCAAGATGTCGGTTGCAAATGTCTCTTGACTCTTGCTGTGTCCCCAGTCCTTTCCTGGCTCCTTAACTATCTCTCTTCCAGACAGGCAAGCCAAAGTTACCATAGGCTTCCTTGCATTACTGTCAGGGGGGTTTACCAGCTTTGGAGAGCCGCCGGGGAGCCGCCCTGCTGGGAAGGAGAGTGGCTGGGTGTGGTGGCTCCGAGCTTTCCTGCATTGGGCCTGTCTGTAGATTAAATGATTTGATGTCTCAAAACTGAGTTAGAGAGCAAATTAAAAAAAAAAAAAAAAAAAAAAAAAGTGTTGATTTCAGAGAGAGGGAAACATTGATCAGCTGCCTCCAAACCAGACATGTGCCCTGGCCTGGAATCAAATGGGTGACTTCCTGGTGCATGGGATGATGCTCAACCAACTGAACCACACTGGCCAGGCTAGAGAGTACATTTTTGATGGATAAAATAAGTTATAAACATGTCTCTTTGGACAGATATATTTTAGGCCATGAGTTGGCAAATTGTAGGCTTCTGGGCCAAGTGCCACTAGAGCCGATGTAAAGGAAAAAGAATGCACAGTAGAAATAGTATGTGGCCCACAAAGCCTAAAATACTAATTAGCTGGCTCTTTTTTAAAAAAAAATATATTTTATTGATTTTGTACAGAGAGGAAGGGAGAGAGATAGAGAGCTAGAAACATCGATGAGAGAGAGTCATCGATCAGCTGCCTCTTGGACACCCCCTACTGCGGATATACCTGCAACCAAGGTACATGCCCTTGACCAGAATCGAACCCGGGTCCCTTCATTCCCCAAGCCGACGCTCTATCCATTGAGCCAAACCGGTTTTGGCTAATTAGCTGGCTCTTTACAGAAAAGTGTGCTGACCCCTCAGCCATTTCAGCTGAAACAAATTAGTATCGGTCTGGATAAATGGAATCAAACAGCCTAAGTCTGTTGGGGAAAATATGACTAATAAAGGGGAAGATAAGATATTGTCCCTCAGTAGACTATCTTGCTGTGATTGGTATGTAATGACATCCGTGTAAAAATAGGGCCTAGGTAAATAGCTGTTAAGTCATAATTAGAATAATAAAGGAATTCATGTGAATAACTATTGAAAGCTAAATCTAGAAATCTTTGCTTTTTTTTTTTTTTTTTTTTTTTTTTTTTACCAATTCCCATTGCTTCTTTGCTTCTTTGTTTTTCCTTTTGCTGGCATTTGAGCCCTGAGAAACTCTACTTTGCTGAAGTCACTATACAGAGCTTAATTCTTTCTTATGGGTACCACCTGGTCCAGAAGCAGTTCTGAAACCCAAATACCACTGGGAAAGCAAGGATGCTTGTGTGCCGCACTCCCTGTGCTCTGGGGCTGAGGAGCACCGTGTGACTAGGCTGCTGGGGAGCAGACTAGCTGGGCTGGCAGGTACTGGGTCAGAGGTCGGGGAAAGGTGCAGGGCTATAGACAGCCACACTGGTCTTTGACTTATTAGAGCGTCTTTCTAGAAGCCACTCCCCTCTCCTCCCACTTTTTCTTTGTCTTCATCTCTCTCTCTCTTTTTTTTTTTAAGAATACATTTTATTGATTTTTTTACAGAGAGGAAGGGAAAGAGAGAGTTAGAAACATCCATGAGAGAGAAACACCGATCAGCTGCTTCCTGCACCCCCCACTGGGGATGTGCCCTCAACCAAGGTACATGCCCTTGATTGGAATCGAATCCAGGACTTTTCAGTCTGCAGGCCAATGCTTTAACCACTGAGCCAAACTGGTTTCAAACATATCTCTTTTAAAAGTGACAATTATAGTGCAGAAATGAAGATGAGCCTGGAGTGTCTTGTTTTTACCTGAAAGCAAGAAAGTTAGCAAGAATTACTAGGGTGTGTTAAAGGCTCTAGGAGGTAATTGCAGTTGCTTGCATTGGCCAAAGATGGGATAATTTTAGGGAAATATATATATATATATATATATATATATATATACACACACACACACACACACACACACACATATATATGTATATATTTATATATATTTATGTACATATGTAAATATATATTTATATATATGTATACACACACACTTTTTAAAATTTAAATTTTTTCTTTTAATGGATATTTTTCCATTGATTTTTAGAGAGAGTGGAAGGGAGAGGGAGAGACAGAGAGAAATACTGGTGTGAAAGAGACACATCAATTGGTTGCCTCCTGCATGCCCCTGATCAGGGCCAGGAACCTGCAATCAAGGTATGTGCTCTTGTCTGAAATTGAACCTGGGACTCTCCATTCTCAGGCCAAGGCTCTGTCCACTGAGCAAACTAGCTAGGGCTAATATACTTATTTTTAAAATGTTCAAACCCATGAGATCATAATGTACTGAAACAGCCTCACTGGTCACTATTGGAGAAGGATAGGGAACTAGCACATTCTGAAAATTGATAAGCAGAGGCAAAGAAGCAGCTCTTAAGAAACCCCATAAATGGGGCTGCAGTGTGGAGAACGGGTTTGGCGTGGGAAAGCTTGGCCATGGGAGACTGCTCTGAAGGCATTGCTGGGAGTTCAGACAATGGAAGGGTGATGGGGAGCTTGTTTAATTTGTGCATCATAGGATCAGGGAGGTATTTCTTTCCTTTTCAGTAACCTGTGTTCAGTGTTTTGGAGGTGCCTACTTCCAGACTTTGTCAGGAAATGCCACTTTTTCACAAGAACACCAGGCTGTCATTTTTTCCTTTGGATTTGTTAGAGTTTGCAGAGCAGAGTTACATGTGTGTGCAGCGTGGTTGTCCTTGCCATGATTGGAAGTCATTCATGATGTTTACCTGATGCATTGCCTTTTTCAATTATTCTCTTCAATGGTGTTTCTCATAGTTTGAATTGATGAAATTAACATTTGCAAACATTAAAATTGAACAGAGCTGAAACCGGTTTGGCTCAGTGGATAGAGCGTCAGCCTTTGGACTGAAAGGTCCCAGGTTCGATTCCGGTCAAGGGCATGTACCTTGGTTGCGGGCACATCCCCATTAGGGGGTGTGCAAGAGGCAGCTGATCAATGATTCTCATTGATGTTTCTAGCTCTCTATCCCTTTCTCTTCCTCTCTGTAAAAAAAATCAATAAAATATATATATATTTTAAATTGAATGGATTGTCAAATACTGTCCTGATTTTCTTACGAGTTCTACAGTTATCTTAGAAATAAAGTTATTGCATTCTTAGAAATGTGTAGAAGAAATGGGGCTTCAGAGCCAGAGTCTGACCTCACAAAGGTCTCTTAGCCTCTGTGTTCTGTAAGATGAGGACAGTGTTACACAGCATCTGCTAGAATGCTCTGGTTCCTATTAGTGGGAACCCATTAGTGGCCTAACACAACCATTTTATGGTGTTCATGGATTTGAGGCCAGAAATTGGAAAGGATGCAGTGGAAATGGCCTGTGCCTGCTCCACAAGGGTTGAGTCCTCAGCTAGCAAGACGCAGAGGCTGGGAGTGGCTTGATGACTGAGGACTGGAGTCTTGTAGAGGCATTTTCTCAAATTTGGAAGTTGATACTGGCTTTCGGCTGAAACCCAAATGCCACTGGAAAAGCAAGGAATGTTCTGAAAATTGATAAGCAGAGGGAAAGAACAACTTTTTATTTTATTTTATAGATCTTATTGATTTTCTTCAGAGATGAAGGGAGAGGGAATAGAGAGCTAGAAACATCGATGAGAGAGAAATATCGACCAGCTGCCTCCTGCACATCACCATCGGGGATGTGCTTGCAACCAAAGTACTGGAATCGAACCTGGGACCCTTCAGTCCACAGGCAGAGGCTCTATCCACGAGCCAAACCGGTTTCAGCAAGAAGCAACTCTTAAGAAACTGTGACTCTATGATGACTCTACATATGACCCGGGCTTCTTCACAGTACTGGGGTTGGAAATAGGGAAGTGTGCTTTCTCACAGCATTGCGGTGGGTGGGGGGGTGGGGGGTGGGACACTTCCTCACAGCATGGGGGCTTAGGGCATCAGCAGTAAGTGTCCAGAGAAGATAGAAGCTGCTTCACACTTACGACCCAGCCCAGGAGTCACACACTATTGCTTCCACTGCATTCTCGAGGTTCCAACTGAGTCTCTAAGGTCAGCCTTAAAAGTGTCTCATGTAGATCTTAAATATGAGAAGATATTTCTTCCCTCATTTTCCCTTTCCTACTCTCACAGCCCCGTTGTGATAATGACAGGACAAAGTGAAGATTAAACAGAACACATTTTCTGTACATTTCTGTATTAACATGGACTATATATGTAGCTAGCACTGTGACATAGAGCTTTGAGACAGTGTTCTTCCAAAGCTCGAGAGATTTTATCTTGTAAGTGCTTCTGTTTTATCCAGTCCAGGCCACCCAGAGTCAGCGTGCCCATGTTTAAACAGGAGAACACACGACTGACCACAGGTACAGTGTGTTTGAAAAACAGCACCAAAACCCGTTTCACAAGCACTCTGTAGGAATTGATTAAGAGAGATTTTTATAAAAGAATCAAATTCTAAAGTTTCCTGCATTTTTGGGGCAATTTTTCTTCAAGCCCTGGCAAATCTAGTATCTTATTTCTTCTGTCCCAATGGCCTGTTTATCTATTGTGTTGTTATATACTTTTATGTTATTTCTGTAGTCTTGAAGGATACTTTAAAATTTGCTATTTCTTAAATCTTTTAAGGGTAATTTAACTATTCATGGATCTTGATTCCACCATATACATTTTAGGATAGGTTTTTTTTGTTTGTTTGTTTCTAAACAATAGGAATTTTTATTGGAATTACAGCTGTAAGATTTATAGATAACTACATGTACCAAGAAAAACCAGTAGACTCTCCATAAACTAAAGGCCCTAGTGAAGCTGACGGGTACAAAGTTAGTCCGTACAGATTAGGGGACACTGGATCCAGCAGTCTTCCACAAAGTACAATGACAGTGGGAGATTTTTGGCAGCAGCAGGAAAAACGAACAATGTTTAGGAATTGAACCATGAGCACAGGAGACCTCTGTAGGAGAGGACCCAGGCTCTGGACTAGGGGGACTGGACACCATAGAGGTGTCTCCTGCCCACATTAACCTATCAGGACTTTTTCGGCATTGGTATAAAGGTGTTTCTGGTTTTGTCTGCTGCTCATCCCAAGCACTTACAACACAGCCCACATGGAGACCTGCAGTAAATCTTTGTGGACTGGATGACGGGCACAAAGCTAACAAGTCGTGGGCCCTGCCTTTCAGTTGGCAGGCTACTGTGAGACTTTATGCTGCTCCTGGATCTAACCACCGCGCTGATGACTGATGGTGGGTGACTGTAGTCGATTTCACTGTTTCTCTGTGGATGACATGTAGGTTCTGTTTCCATTTTTTATTAATATGGATAAAAAACACTAGCATCTAGCTTTCCTTGCCATGTTTAATACCCTTTCAAATGAGACTTTTGAGCACAAAAAAAGTAATTTGAGGTTATTTAAAAATCAACATTTATGAAGGCCACAAAGTTACAGGCTTATTCTGTATACCTTTATATCTTTATGTAGAATTTGCAGGCTTTTTGTTTTCTTTATGAATTTAGTATATTTTAACCGAACTTTGCCCTTAAGGCAGCCTTTGATCAACTCAAGGTGATCCGACTAAATATACCATTTTTAATGATCAGTCCCAGTCATAACATACACAGTTGGAATCATAATTTTAAGTTTAGTGGATTTGATTTTCATTTAAGCACCTTATATATCTGACCAAACATGTAAAACCTTCTCAGGTATGCCTAATAATTTAAAGTTATATTTATAGTGAATCTCATGTTCTCAAGCTTTTCAATCCTGTCTACCAGGCGGTGAGCTTCATGGTCAGAAACTTGGTTTTGTTCACTGTTGTAATCCCAGGACCAGTATTTGTATAAATGATAAACTTGTGTAAATGAATAAATGTTTGCAATCTTCATTAATTTCTCTCTTATACCTTTTCACTGAAAAAGAAATTATGTCTAAAATCAATAATGCAATTATACATTTTAAGTTAAAATCAAGGCTAAATTTTAAGATTAATTTGTCACATTTTCTTAACTATTAAAGCACCTTAAATGTCAAATACATAGATTATTATGAACACCAAAATATTAAAGTCTGAATCTTTCACAGGGTTTAATGATACCGTTAAAGCACTAAGTCATCTCAGACAATAGCGGGCAGACCACGCTGGCCAGAGAGCTGTGACCGGGCAGAGAGATGAGACCTTGCCAACTTCAGGGCCTTCTTCTGACCTGCGTACTACCCCTTCTTTTCTAGTCTCTTTGAGCTTCTGAGCCAGCTGGAACCTTCCCAGATTCATCCATATTGTCTGAGCAGGAAACACGTCACCACTGGATCAGTTTCAGCCAATCGTTTATATCTGGGCCTTTTTTGATAAACTTCTCTTATTCCAGTCAGCCTAGACAAGAAAGCTTAAAATACTAAAATTTCATACCGGGCCACTAGTATTATGCTAAAGAAAGATGAATTTTGTTGACCATCATCCTTGGGTCAGATGCTTTCAGTTATTTTCCAGTTGATGATAGGTATCAGTTAGTCACTCAGATTCTGTCTTGGGCCTGTTTGAGCCAGCAACCTGAGGGTCTATAGCTGAGCAGATCGACAGAGGCCTTGACCAGAGCTGAATGCCAACTCTTAGATTTGGTCCATATTTCATATTTTTGTCTGCCTTAAAGGTCATAGCCAGAATGCTACAGTCTCTGGTTGATTGAAGAAGAATGCGATATTTTTTCATGACTGACTGTACATATAGTCACATTATTTTCCAAACTAGTCATGCATTTTGTGAATTCTAGGACTCTTTCAAAGTTCCAAGTTTTACTTCATCTTTGCTGGCAGTATAGTTGTTTTAAATTTAATAATTGCTAGATAAAAAATATATTATTTTAAAATTGCATATTCGCATTTTTTAATTACTAATGAGTTTTACTATTTCTGTACATGAATAGTAGAAAGTTGTGCTTATTTCATTTGTATTAGTCTAGCTGGAACTCTTGAAAGGGTACCAAAGTGACAACTTCAACAAATTATCATTGGGTGAAACTTGTATAAATAATATTCTATGTCTGACCCTTGAATACCATGTTATTATGAGTACATTGGGTTTGCAATTCTTTGACTTCGATTTTAGAGCCCCAAGTGATGTTAGGAAATTAAGGCACTGTTGTTTGAATTTGAACATAATAGATACTTACTTTCTGTGTAATGGGGGGGAAGAAATGGGGATTGATTGATCCTTCAACTCAGGTTAGCTGTTGGTTTTTATGTAATGCCCATTAAAACATATTATGATAGCCGAAGCCGGTTTGGCTCAGTGGATAGAGCGTCGGTCTGCAGACTGAAAGGTCCCAGGTTCAATTCCGGTCAAGGGCATATACGTTGGTTGCAGGCACATCCCCGGTAGGGGGTGTGCAAGAGGCAGCTGGTCGATGTTTCTTTCATCGACATTTCTAGCTCTCTATCTCTCTCCCTTTCTCTCTGTTAAAAATCAATAAAATATATTTCAAACAAACAAACAAACAAAAAAACATATTATGATAAAGCCCTGACTGATTTGGCTCAGTGGATAGAGTATCGGCCTGCAGATTTAAGGGTCCCAGGTTCGATTCCAGTCAAGGGCATGTATCTTGGTTGTGGGCACATCCCCAGTAGGGGGTGTGCAGGAGGCAGCTGACCAATGTTTCTCTCTCACTGATGTTTCTAACTATCCCTCTCCCTTCCTCTCTGTAAAAAATCAATAAAATATATTTTTTGAAAAGAAAAACATCCTATCTAATAAAGAGGGAATATACAAATTGACCATTATGTCATCACAAAGATAGTGGCACCCATAGCCACAAAATGGTGGTGCCCAGTTCCCTCAGCCCCCCCAGAGTCCCACAGTCCTTTCAGCCCAGCTGTAGGGGGGAAGAGAGGGTGGCAGATGCATAGTGTGGCCGGCCCTGCCCTTGTGCAGGCAAACCTCGGATGTCAACTGCCCAGCTGCCCAGGGCCGCCCAAGGCTCAGGTAACCAGGGCAGACTGAGGCTTGCACTGCTGGCAGTGGCAGCAGCAAAGGTGTGATGGGGGCGTCGCCTTCCCCTGCTTGCTGGGTCGCCTCCCACCCCTGAGGGCTCCCGGACTGTGAGAGGGGTCAGGCCAGGCTGAGGGAATTTTCATGCACCAGGCCACTAGTATTATGCTAAAGAAAGATGAATTTTGTTGACCATCATCCTTAGGTCAGATGCTTTCAGTTATTTTCCAGTTGATGATAGGTATTAGTCACTCAGATTCTGTCTTGGGCCTGCTTGAGCCAGCAATCTGAGGGTCTATAGCTGAGCAGATCGACAGAGGCCTTGACCAGAGCTGAATGCCAACTCCTAACCCCAAGAAGTCTGTTGAGATGAGCCCTGTGAATTCTGCTAAGACTTGTTTGCCTGCCGTCTTGCAGGCACCAATCGCATTGCTTATATTATATTATATTATATTATATTATATTATATTATATTATATTATATTATGCTAGAGTGGAATTTGGAAAGGAGTTCCACAAATTATGAGCAACAAATTTGCAAATGGCTCTTTCATGTGGTGGCACTGGTTGTAATATCTACACACACACACACACACACACACACACACACACACACCCCTACCTGTTGGCAGCGATCTTGAGCAGATGGTGCCATCTGCTGATAACTTCTCTCCAGCTTCTTTGATGTTCTTTAGGAATATTGGTCACCATGGTACTCTGCCTGTGTGTTTACTGGACAATATACTATAGTTATATAGAATTTCCTTTTTTTAAATTCCTCATGTGGTGTTTTGTTGTAGAGAGAGCACATATTTTCAAAACTTTTGACAGAAATTTCAAAGTTTCCCTTTAGAATAGCTGTACTGGTTTGTATCAGATATTGAAATTTTAAGCAGTTTTGATAGAGGGACTGCAAATCTATATATTTTTAAAATAAAATTCTGACACACATCCCCCCCCCCAGTATTTATTACAGGCATTAAGACACAAAAGGTTAAAAGAGAAGAGTCATCCTCTACCACCTCCACTCAGCAGTTGTTGAGTTTGGCCACAATTTGTATAAGTTGTGTGTGTGCTCTTACCATTTAAAGTAAACTTTGGAGGCCCTGACCGGGTAGTTCAATTGGTTAGAACGTCATCCCAATACGCAAAGGTAGGCAGATTTAATTTCAGGTCAGGAAACATATACAAGAAGCAACCAATGACTGCATAAAATAACAAATCAGTGTTTCTCTTCCAGCTCTCTCTCTAAACAAAGTTTTCTTAAATCAAAATTTAAAAAAAAAACACAAAAAACTGTAGATACATAACCATACCCCTAAACATCTTAGCCCTGGCTCTTCAAAACAAAGATGTTTCCATTAGCATACAGCATCATCACACCATCTTAACACTCAGTCTCTCATGCTGACTTAAATCAACTTTATTTCTTATATATATATATAAATAAAGTTTATATATAATATAAGCTTTTCAGACTGAAAGATGAATTAGCCAACTTTCTAGGATATAGTGGAATTTATTATAGGGTAATTTTCTTATGGGAAGATTAGCAGTTTTGTGCAAATTATATAATCCCCCCCCCTTTCCCAAGACACCTGTTACTGCACTGTTTTTATAATATAACTCAGGTACTAATGATTGACAAGACAATGGGACAAATAATGCAGTAGCAATAGGAGCCATCCCTCCTGGTGGTAGACACTGTCACCAGTTTGATATATATTTCGGTAGTCGACCTGGCCATTACTAACAAAAGTGTTTATGGTTACACTTTAGGGAATGCAGATAATCATTAACTAGAAGGCTTTGATATGCTTATTAAAGACAGGTTGGTCAAAGCCACAGCATGAAAGGACATGAAAATGAAGATCATATTTGTTCACACCTACATCCATGCAATGGATTCTCTCCCCTCCCCCTGTGTCGCTGCTCAGCCTTTCTGTTCCTTCACCCTCAGCTGTATTAACATGGCTGACTTCTCCTCAGTCCTCCTCCTCCCCCCATGTGAGTGGCATCTCAGTTCACTCTTGCCCTGCTGGCTGCCACTCCTCATCCTGGGTTCCCTCTTTCCAGCTTTCTTACATGGCCCACCTCCTCTCTCTTCCTGGGTGGTCTCATGCAGTTTGGTGGCTTTACCTACTGCCTTAGGGTCCTGGGGTTGCCTTAACCAAGCCCTACTAACTGGGTGGATGAAAACAGGAATGGATTCTCTCAGGGTCCTGGTGGCCAAACCTGAAATCAAGGTGCTGATGGGGCCACACTTCCTCTGAAGGCTCAGGCCTTCTCCCACCTGGTGGCTGTGTGTTCTTGGCTTATAGCAGCACTGCTCCAATCTCTGTCTCCAGTTTATATAGCCTTCCCCTCAGTTATGTCTCGGGTCTTTTTCTCCTTCCTCTTTTTTAAAAATAATTTTTAAAATATTATACAATATGTTTTTTAATTGATTTCTTTAGAGAGAGGAAGGGACGGGGGGAAAGAGAAGTATCGATGAGAGAGAACTATTAACTGTCTACCTCCTGCATGCCCCCTTACTGGGGATCGAGCCTGCAACCTGGGCATGTGCCCTGACTGGGAATTGAGCAGTGACCTCTTGAAGCATGGGATGACGCTCAACCAACTGAACCACACTGCTGGGCTTCTCCCCCCTCTTAAAGGTTATCAGTCATGGGATCCTGATCCTCCCCTCAAACCAGGATGATCTTATCTCAAGATCCTTAATCACATCTGTAAAGACCCTGTTCCAGATAAGGTCCTGTTCACAGGGACTGGGGGTTAGGGTGGGTGTATCTTGGAGGGCACAGTGTGACCCCCTTTGCACATGTAAACCATACTGATGATTACTGAGTTTATATTTCTTGGATTTCTGAGAAGTATCTCACACCTAAAATGTCCTGACTTGCTTTCTCTTCCCAGGCCATAGAACCTGTTCCTCACCATCTGCTCTTTACTGGGACATGCAGCTCTGCTCTGCAAGTTGCTCAGGTGGGAACTTTGGATGCTTCCTTGACCCCGCTTCTACACCTGACCCCAGGCCATCTGCAAACCCTGTGCTCTCAGTCCCCCTTGTCCACATGGTCCCCTGCCTGTCCATGGCAGTACTTCCCCACCCTCCGTGTGTTCCCCAGTCACATAGCCTGTCCTTCACAGTCAGAGGGACCCTCCTCAGACATAAGTTTGCTCAGACCCTCTCAGGAACACCAGTCTGCACCACGGCCCATGAGTCTGTGTGAACTGGTTCTGTGTCTCCACTCCCTTAGCTTCACTCCTCCTTCACCACTCTGCTCAGGCACATAGGCTGACCCATGTTTCTCCCAGGCATTATCAGTAACTCTGCCCCCCAGTCATTCTCTCTCCCCGCCCGGTTTTCTTCCTCTCAGCATCTTCGGACACTTTACCTGTGTGTTGCCAGGAAAACAAACCATGATTCCCATCTCCGTGTTACAGACAGATGTTAGAAGGCTGCCAGCTCAGCTCCCTGAGCACACCTTTGTCATTCCAGGCTGAGCTCCAGTCTCCCTGTCTCAGCAGCCCCGATCAAGCCATTGAGGTCTCAGTACCAGTATTTCCTCAGAGAGCCTGCCCTGCCACACGTCAGGGAGCCCCTTCACCCATCTCTGCTCTGACACCCTGTGTGCTGCCTGGCCTTCCTCGTGACCTCGTCTGCCAGGAAAGCAGGGCCTCCCTAGAACAGTGTCCTTCCTGCATGTTTAGACATTCACTAATGAATGAGTAAATCCAAATGACTGAAAAGAATGTTAGCAAGTCAGGCCCTGTGTAAGAATAAACGTGACGTCCCAGTACATAGGATGATGCTGAGTAGGTTTGGCGTAAGGACAGGTTTGTTTATTTTTCTTCATATAAAAATATATATTTAAAAACTTCCATGGATGTTGTGGAGTAGGGAGGGCAAAAATGCACTGCAATTGTTAACTGATGCTTTTCTGCTTTTATTTTTCAGATACCACTTGCTTTTGACTCAAGATGATTTGATGTCTTATAATAAAGTTATTAACCATGATGGCTACACAGACATTAAGCATAGACAGTTATCAAGATGGGCAACAAGTGAGAGCTTAGATTTTTATTCTGTGTTTCAATTCAGTCAGTCAACTTGGTACTAAAACACAAGCAATGCTTTGCATATTAATAGTTCAACTTCCATGAGACTGCAGGTCCAATTTTAATGTTACTCATTTAATATATGTCCAAATTATTTTTAAATAATACCAAGATTCCTAGTAATTTTGACTCCCCTAAATCATACTTTCTTGGGCATTTGTCTTTCTTTCTTTCTTTCTTTCTTTTTTTTTTTTTTTTTTTAATAGAGCCACAGTCACTCCCTGGCCCAGCTACCCTGGCCCCAAAACCTACAGCCTCAGCTCTCTCCACATCTGCTCTTTGCCTGAAAGTGAAAGAAAGTCAAATTCCAAATCTTATCTCCGTTCCCCTATTCACAGTACAGACCAGGCAAAGGGCCTGCGCTGAGCTGGATGTGTGTGGAGTAGGTTTACTCTGCCTCCTCTTTCTGTGCAGTCAGTGTATGAACACAGCCTGGGGCCCTGGCCTGCTAGCTCAGTTGGTTAGAGTGAAGTCCTGATATGCCAAGGTTGCAGGTTCGACCTTGGTTCAGGGCACATTCAAGAAGCAACCAATGAGTACATAAATAGTGGAACAGCAAAATTGATGTTTCTCTTCCTTCTTCTCTCTAAAAGATAAAAAATAAAAAGAGCACATACACCTGAAACCGGTTTGGCTCAGTGGATAGAGCATCGGCCTGTGGACGGGAAGGTCCCAAGTTCGATTCCGGTCAAGGGCATGTACCTTGGTTGTGGGCACATCCCCAGTAGGGGATGTGCAAGAGGCAGCTGATTGATGACTCTCTCTCATCGATGTTTCTAACTCTATCTCTCTCTCTTCCTCTCTATAAAAAAAAATCAATAAAATATATATTAAAACAACAACAACATACAGTCTGTGGTCAGCACCAGAGGCCTAGGAATTTGCCATTTTTATGTCAGTGTTAGCAGGGCCAGTGATGAACCTGCAACCCAGGTACTTGCCCTTGACTGGGAATCAAACCTGTGACCCTTCAGTGTGTGGGCTGGCACTCTAACCACTGGACCACCAGCCAAGGCATGGGTATGGTTTCTTCTTTTAAATATACACTGAGTGGACAGATTATTATGATCTCTGAACGCATAATAATCTGGCCACTCGGTGTATGTGTGTGTGTATATATATATATATACACACACACACACACACACACACACACACACACACACATACACACACACATATATAAAAAATATATATTTTCATACACCGAGCTTCATATATATATTAGCCCAGTGCATGAATTCATGCATGGGTGGGTCCAGCCAGCCTGGCCATGGGGAGGGGACATGGGCGGTTGGCTGGCCTGCCTGCTGGTCAAACACCTGGTTGTGGGGACAGTTTGCATATTAGCCTTTTATTATATGGGATATACACTGAATGGCCAGATTATTTTGTGTTCAGAGATCATAATATGGCCACTCAGCGTATACAGGCAGTCCCCGGGTTACATCAGACTTGGCTTACGTTGTTTCATGGTTATATTGCCATCTCCATTTATTTATTAAAAAAAAAAAATGTTCTGTCATTTCAGTGTATGTACATATGTGCTTTATGTTTATTTACCACAAGTAAAGGTCAGTAATTGTTATCTTTTAAATTTTTTTTACTATTTCACTTCATTGCTCCTGTGCATCTGCTCCATTTGGGTGATGTAGGTGCTTATGTAGGTGGGTTCTGACTTTAATGAAAATCGAATTACATTGCGCCCTAGGAACAGATCTCCGACGTAACCCAAGGACTGTATTGATTTCAGAGAGGAAGGGAGAGTGAGAGAGATAGAAACATCAACCATGAGAAAGAACCATTAATTCGCTACTTCTTACATACCCTCTACCGGCATGTGCCCTGACCAGGAACCAAATTGTGACCTCCTTATTTATAGGTAGGCACTCAACCATTGAGCCACACTGGCTGGGATGTGGTGGCTTCTTGACAGCCCTCCCACTATCTGTAAGTTGTAGTTTTACTGAAGCTACCCTGGTGTTTTATGCTCTGTAACCTGGAGGAATTGGGAAAGAGGGTGCTTACTGAGTCCTGTGCAGCCTCTCCTGGGACACCTGAAGTTTGAGGAATGCTCTGTGTGCTTCCAGAGGGGCCATTCCCTCTTTTTCTCAGGAACTTGGGAGCTGATTTCCATTGGAGACATTCAGCTCTGTCTTTGCTTCCCACTAACTCATAGTCAGGAGGCAGGAACAGAATGCCCATGCCAGGAGCTCTCCTCACCCTCCTTGAAGATTTATTTGTTTGTTTGTTTTTGTTAATCCTCACACCTGAGGATATTTTTTTCATTGATATTTAGAGTGAGAGGAAGGAAAGGGGAGAGACAGAGAAACATTGATGAGAAAGAGAGAGACACATCAGTTACCGTATTTTTCGGACCATAAGACGCTCCGGACCATAAGACGCACCAGTTTTTAGAGAAGGGAAATGAAGAAAAAAAGATTCTGAAACAAATAGTGTCCTAAAATATTTTATGTGCATTAAAACCCAACATCACAGTCATAAACACATGTAATCAACCCTGTAAAGTAAACAGCAGCATTTAGAACCATTTTAGAGCCGGGCAAGCACGCAGAGAACACACAGAGCCGGGCAAGTAAAAAAACTTTTTTTTTAAAGTATATGTGTAGGCTATATTTACACATATAGCTTACACAGGGACTTTTTCCCCCCACTTCTGGTGGGAAAAAAGTGCGTCTTATGGTCCGAAAAATACGGTAGTTGCCTCCTGCACACACCCCGACCAGAGACGGAACCTGCAACCGAGGTACATGCCCTTGACCAGAATGGAACTCGGGACACTGCAGTCCCTGGGCTGATGTTCTGTCCACTGAACCAAACCAGGTAGGGCCTCCTAGAGCAGTAGTCACCAACCTTTCGGACCTCATGGACCACCGATTGGCGACCACTGTTCTAGAGGAATTTAGTGAATATGACCAATCGATCAAATCTGGGTAGAGTCAACTCACCGTAGGAAGTCACAGCCCCCCTCCCCCCATCGGTGAGGCTCCATGTGGGCTTCTGGTGGGCGGTTGTGACCTGAGTCTGGCCCCCAGCCTTGCTGATTCATTTCTTTTCCTTGGTGGCCAGTTTTGCCCCACTTCTGATGTAGTTGCCATTGCTTTTGCAGGTTTTAAAATCTTTTTAAGTGCTTTTGCTTCCTATAGGAATTGAGGTAGAGAATTCTGTTTCAGCCTGCTCTTTTCACATGTAAGTCCTTTGATATTTCCAAGTGACTAATCTAGTGATGACTCCTCCTCTCTCCTTGCTGAGGCCTGGCCTTATCACCCCCTTCCTCATTGCCTGGCACTCAGATCCCAGGTCTCCTGCAACCTCCCCTTAGTGCACTCACCTCTGCCTTTTTTACTCCTGGGCACCTCTCTGCCTGTGGCCCTAGCTCTTCCCTTCCCTTTTCCTCCCGCCTCCCTCAGCAGCAGCGTGGTGAGCTCCTTCCTTTTCTGCGGGTCTTTGCCTGCATCGCACCTTTCTTCAAAGACTTTCCTGCCTGCCCTCGTTACCTCTGCAGCTTTCTCTGATCGTCTCTCCTTCCAGCAATGATCACCTTCTGACATGTGCTGTTAAATGATAGCGTTCTGTGCTTACCCTGTCTTCTTCCCTGTCTGGTGCCTGAGGCAGCGAGAATGCAGTGCAGTGCCAGGCACAGTGGGGAGGGAGTGGGGAGGTGAAGGGTAGTGAACCCCTTGATTTTAATAGCTAAGCCAGTGGTCGGCAAACTCATTAATCAACAGAGCCAAATATCATCGGTACAATGATTGAAATTTCTTTTGAGAGCCAATTTTTTTAAACTTCTACTAACACCTCTTCTTCAAAATAGACTTGTCACGGCTGTGGCATTTTGTGGAGGAGCCACATTCAAGGGGCCAAAGAGCTGCATGTGGCTCTCCAATCACAGTTTGCCAACCATGGAGCTAAGCACTTCCCTATGACACAGAAAACTCTTTGAAAAAAATTGTTTTGGTGTGTTTTTTTTTTAGAGAGAGGAAGGGAGAGACAGACATTGATCTGTTCCACCCATTTATGCACTCATTGGTTGGTTCTTATATGTGCCCTGATTGGGGATCCAATTAGCTTATTAGAATGACACTCTTAGCTAACTGAGCTTCCTGGCCAGGGCGAGAACATAGGCACTTATTATTCAGTGTACATATGCCAAATTTACTTAACCGTTCCCGTGAGGTTGAACATTGATTCTTTCACAGTCATTAAAAAAGAAACCTTGAAATAGATCTCTTAAGGCTTTTTTATAATACTGTCAGATTTCCCCCCCAAAAAGACTGAGCGGGCGTTAGTTCATTGCTTTAGTGTTTTGTTTTATTTTTTTAAGAGAGAATGACAATTTCCCAGGTAAACTGTGCCATTTAAAGGCACCAGCATGGATTGTCACTCTGGACTGTTGGAAAGGCTGGATCTCAGGACTGCTTCCTTAGCCACAGCCCCTGGCTGTCAGGGAGGGATCATGGTGGGGTTCTCCCGTCTCTTGGGGATGAGTCCCCACCCCAGTGCACCCAACGTGCTGCTTCCTTGAGGGCAGAGGAATGGCAGCTAGGGCTGCGCAGGGGGCGGCAATCTGCTCATGGATAATTACAAGTGTTCTGCAGCAGTTCTGTTTTATATTTTTTGTAAACTCAATTCTTTACTTTTAAGAATTTTAAATACTTTTTACCTAACTTACAAACAACATCACTAGTTTAAAGCAATTTAAATGATAATATCTTTTTTAGAAATATATTTTATTGATTTTTCACAGAGAGGAAGGGAGAGGGATAGAGAGATAGAAACATCGATGAGAGAGAAACATCGACCAGCTGCCTCCTGCACATCGCCCACCAGAGATGTGCCCGCAACCAATCTACATGCCCTTGACCTGAATCGAACCTGGGACCCTTCAGTCCACAGACTGACGCTTTATCCACTGAGCCAAACCGGTTTCTGCTAAATGATAATATCTTAAAAACTTCCTCTTATTTTTGATACTATTTCTTTAAACACAGCTGGTTTTTATTTCCTGAATAGAGTGACTTTTTAAAAGAATTATAGTTTATGTATTCCTGAAGTTTAAGCATAGATAGGGGAGAATTTCAGGCCTGGCAGAGATATGTAGCATATTGGATATGAGTTGTTTTTATGACGAGAGAAGCTTGGACAATTTTGTTTTCTCTTGCTGCAGTATTATCCAGACAGTAAGGTTGCATATGGACCAATTCCCTTCAGTAATGTCTGGTTGTTGTGATTTTGAAAATCATAAGCATTTCACATATATCAATCCTTTTTATTTTTAAGTTATTTGGAAATTTGATCTTTGGCCTTATTTATTTATTTTATTTTTTATTTATTATTTATTTTGGGTTGTGTGTTTTTCTAAACTCCATTAGAAAGGAGTTTGTGGGTGGTATTTATATTGTTGCCAATCACACAGCTGGCAGTTACCCTTCCCATTGCTTTCCTGTTAGAACACTTAATAGCAGTTTGTTTCTTGTTTAGTAACAAAAAGTATCCTCTTCCCTTCACAGATACAAGTAGTAACAGAGTTAAAAACGGAGCAAGATCCCAACTGCTCTGAACCTGATGTGGAAGGAGTGAGCCCTCCCCCTGTGGGGTCCCAGACACCGATGGATGCAGACAAGCAGGCCATTTATAGGTAGCGAAGAGATGTGAAGCATGTGGGTTTAAGAGGAATAACGAGGGTAGAACACCTTGTTAAAGGGAACGTTAGAGCTATTAGCTAGGCAGAGTAAGATATGTTGTGGTAACTACTGGGGTGAAGATTTTTTCAGATTAAGATATTATTTCTAATATATTTCTTTAAAAAAGTTTTGTAACATAAATCACATTTTAGTTCACCTTGTGAAAAATAATATTCAGGCCCAGATGATTTTACTGAAGAATCCTACCAACCTTATGAGAAAAAAGCAGCATGTCTAAACAATCTTATCCAGAAAATAGAAGATGAAGACCACTTCCCAATTCATTTTACAAACTGAGCAACACTCTGGTACCATAGCAATCCCAAAAAATTCACAGACGAGTATGCCTCATGAATTTGGACATAAAATCATCAATAAAATAGTAGGAAATTGAATCCAGCCACAAAAATAATAGAATAATATATAATGACCAAGTGGAGTTTATGCCAGGAATGCAAGACTAGTTCACTGTTCAAAGATCAACCAATGAGATTCACAGTGTGATCATATCAAGTGATGCAGGGAAGCATTTAACAAAATCAAGAGCTAATTATTATTTAAAACTGTCAGCAAAGGGGAACTTTCTTAACTTGATGAAGGGCAACTACAAAACCCCATAGCTCACATCAGACTTGATGGTGAAAGATTAAATACTTTCCCCTAAGATTGGCAATGAAAGATTGGCAATAAAAAGATGAACTCTTTTTATTCAACACTGTAATAAAAGTCCTAACCAGGGCAGTAAGACAAGAAAAAGATTAAAGGGAAGAAAAAAAACTTGCTCAATACACAAATGACATGATTATCAACAGAAAATTCCAGCATCTACCAAAAGACTTCCAGGTACATAGTTAATTTAATAAGGTAACAGGTTACATGTGTAACACACCAACACCAACCCTATTTCTATACCTGTAACATACAAATGGAAACAGAAAACAAAAAGAGAGTACATTTACCAGAATTCAAAAAAACTTAGATATAAATCATACCTATAAAATGTTGATACAAGCAAATCAAAGACAACCTAATAAATGGCAGGGCATACCATGTTTATGGATTCAAAGATTCAATATAATACAGATGTCTGTTCTCCTAAAATCAGGCTATAGACTTAATACAATTCCAATTAAGTTTTATCAGGATATTTTTGTGCATATAGACAAGTTCATTCTATATTTTATATAGAAGTCAGAAGAACTAGATCAACTAAAATTTGAAAAAGAATAAAGGAGGAATCAAATCTATTTGATCTTAAGACTTGCTATCATGTTACAGTAATTAAGACATTGTGATATTTGTGAAGGGATAGATACACATAGATCAATGCCACAGAGAGAATTCAGAAATAAATCTATACAAATATGATTTGATCTTTAGCTAAGGTGTGAAAACAATTCAATAAGAGAAAAGGTAGACTTTTGGACAGATGGTGTTAGAACAATAGGATATCTATATTCAGAAAAGACCCTTGACCTACTTTGACATCTTATACAAAAAGTTACTCAAAATGGACTATCGACCTAAATGTAAATTTTAAAAATGTAAAATTGGTACATGCATATAATGGATATTATTTGGTCATAAAAAAGGAATGAGTTACTGATACCTGTTACAGCATCCATAAATCTTGAACACATGCTAAATGAAAGATGCCAGACACAAAAGATCTCATATATATATATATATAGAAGGCTAATATGCAAATTGTCCTCTTGGGAGACTGGAGTTTAACTACTCTCTATGATATGCACTGAGCACCAGGGGCCAGCAGCCAGAAGGCCCTGATTGGTGCTGACCAGCCAAGCCTAGGGACCCTACCCCTGTATGAATCTCGTGCACCGGGCCTCTAGTGTTATATGAAATGTCTAGAACTGGCAAATCTATAGAGACAAAAAACAGATTAGTGGTGGCCTAGGGATGGGACTTAGGGGTAAAATAATGTAAACTGCTAATGGCTACAGAGTTTCTTTGGGGGGATGATGAAAATGTTCTAAAATTGATTGTGATGGTTGCACAACTTTGTGAATGTACTAAAAACCGTTGAAAGACTATACTTTCAGGGATCATTTCTATCGTTCGCTAAAAACCGTTGAGTTGTAAACTTTGAAGAGATAAATTATATATTACATCAATTATATTTCAATGAAGTCGATGTGTCAAATAATGTGTACATATGTACATACCAAGCATTCTCATGCCATGTGTAGAGTGTGCATTTTTTTCTTTCCCCCAGGCACCCACTCTTTCCTTTATTGGCTTTGTTGTTTGAGAAATGCGAGCAGTCCACACAGGGCTCAGAAGGCACAACTTCCGCCAGTTTTGACGTGGACATTGAACATTTTGTAAGGAAGCAAGAGAAGGAAGGAAAACCCTTCTTTTGTGAAGACCCAGAAACTGACAATTTAGTGAGTAAATTAATGTGGCTTTTTTTATTTCTTCCAAATTTAAAATCTGTTCAATAAATTTTAAACTTCCAGTTAAAACGTTAGGCTCTTTGTAGTTCTACTAAAGGGGAGAATTGCACAATTCACGTGCGTGCGTGCGTGCGTGTGTGTGTGTGTGTGACTTGAATGTCTCCCAGTCTTCTCTCGTTACCCTCTCCTCTTAGCAAATAAGCTGGCGCAGCCTCCATCTTAGATGGGCCAGGGGATTCAGTTCTCTCTTAAACGTTTGAAAGGTTCATCAGGGTTGACATGCTCACCTACCTTGCTTCTCAGGCAGCATGTCAATGCTCAACTTCAGTCCTTGACAATTCCTTGGCCATGTACACATGACTATTCTCCAAGACAGCTCTGCCTTGACGCTCACACTGATTTGTGGTGGATGACAAAGTTAATCAAGACTTGGGGCCCAGCACTGAGCAGGGACAGGTTCCGAGGCCCCTCATGACCTGAAGCCAATCTGTCTGAAGCCAATCTGTCTCATATAAATGCCCTCCTCCTAGGTCCAGTGTTCTAAAACCCAGGGTTCTCTGCTTTCTGAAGGAAATGGAGAATTCTTTGGCGTTAATACACTGCTGCACCCCAGGGGAGCGGTGCCATTCAGTACTGTGGACACTGACAGCTGTGTCTGGGGTCCTCACTGGATTTCTGTTGAAGCCTGCTATGCTAGCTCCCAGATCAAAACCTTTGCCAGGCTCTGGTCAGCAGAAAGGGGCTTTGGAAATCTTTTTCCTGAATAAACTGCCCAGGTCTTCATTGCCGCTGTTTAAATTTCTCATTACATTTTTAACCATTATTGCCCAATAATAGATTTTAAGGTGAGTTGTCTGACTTTGAGTCTGTCTCTTCATCTTTTAAATGGAACTGACAGTGCCTGCCCTTTTGGATTTAGGACCAGGGACTCTCTCTGCCTCTGGTCTGTCATACAGCATTAGCAAGTGAGGGGCAGAAGTGGCCACAGTGGCCCCAGGCTGGCAGGGACCAAGGCTCTCCTGACTGATGTAAGGGCACAGGGCCTGGCAGAGCTGGATGCTTGGTATTCCTCATTATTGACTCACTGGCTGATTGGTTCCTCCACAAGTACTGTGAATTACTACCCCAGGCCGCAGGAGGAGGAGCTGAGGCAGGCGCTGCTGATGGTGATGGCTTCATCTGCTGCTGTGGGACAGAGTGTAGTGAATTAATCCAAAATCATAAACTTAGAAAAATCATAAGAGAAAATCTTTAGGATCTAGGGCTAGTCAAGAGTTCTTAGCCTTGACACCAAAAGCACGATCCATAGAAAGCAGAGACGGTAAGTTGAACATTATTAAACTTACAGAACCACCTATGAGATGGGTCTAGATCCATCCTAGTGTGTAGATGAAGCAGGAACAGAGAGAGGATTGGCAACTTGCTTGTAGGGCCTGAGGCAGTGGTGAAGCTGGCTGAGGTCTGGTTGGTCCTGGCACTGTACTCGCTGAGGTTGCACTGGCATTGTCCGTCTTCCTGCATATCAGAGGGAGCAGGGGTCTGGTGCTGGGACGATTTGTCATTTTGCACAATATCTGATGTAATTCCACTTCTGTCACTGGCAGTACAGATGGAGATGGCTGTGCAGGGTTCAGGCTAATAACCGAGAGTTGTTATGTGATGATTATTATAACTGAATGTCATGCTGCCTTTTCCTTGTCTGAAAGTCTTCATTTTCTCTGCTTTTAGATGGTCAAAGCAATCCAGGTTTTGCGCATTCATCTTCTTGAGCTGGAAAAGGTTAATGAACTCTGCAAAGATTTCTGCAGCCGATATATTGCTTGTCTGAAAACGAAAATGAACAGTGAAACTCTCTTAAGTGGAGAGCCTGGAAGCCCGTACTCCCCGGCCCAGTCCCAGGTATTTACAAGGGTCCTGCTCTGCTTCCTGGCTGCTGTACTCTGCAAAGGCGAACTGTGCTGATCCTGAGAATACCAGCCCTTTCAGAATCACAAGGCTGTCTTAATGGCTGTCCTGGCCCTCCAGATCTCTGACTCTGGCCTGGGCTGAGAGTGAATTCCAGACACCATCCACCTGGCTTCACACAGTGAATGCAGTGAGGCCCCGATCTGTACACTGGACCCTGGGTCCAATGTTTCTGGAGTTACATCCATTTCTTTTTTCCTTTTCTTAAATATACGAGAGGCCCAATGCACAAAATTCATGCAAAGGGCTCTGCCCTTGGGCCCCAGCTGCCTCACAGCCCCAGGGCCTGACCCCCTGCCCACTGGTCATTCTGAAAGGTCATTCTGCTGCCCGGCCTAATTAGCATATTAGCTCTTTATTCTACAGGATTTTTAAAAATTGTAATATACAGATATCACAAAATGTACCATCCTAACCATGTTTAAGTGTACAGTTTAGTGGCATTAAGCACATTAACATAATTGTGCAGCTATCATCACCATCCATTTCCAGAACTTTCCATCTTCCCAAACTGAAACTCTGTCCTCATTAAACACTAACTTGCATTCCCCCACCCCAGCCCCTGGCACCCACCATTATACTTTCTGTCTGTATGAATTTGACTCCTTTAAGGACCTTATGTAAGGGGAATCATTTGTCCTTTTAAAAACAAAACAAAACAAAAAAAAACAACCACACATGTCTTACTGTTTTCAGAGAGGAGGGGAAGAAGGAGAGAGGGATAGAAACTAATGATGAGAGAGAATCATGGATCAGCTGCCTCCTGCATAGCCCACACTAGGGATCAAGCCTGCAACTCAGGCATGTGCCCTGCCAGGAATCAAACCATGACCTCCTGGTTCATAGGTTGATGCTCAACCACTGAGCCACACCAGCTGGGCTGTATTTGGCTTATTTCACTCAGCATATGTCCTCAAGGTCCCTCCATCTTGGGGCCCTATTATATTGTAGCCATTCTGATAGATTATAATGACATTCATTGTGCTTGGAACTTACATCTCCCTGGTGGCTAATGATGCTGACTGTCTTTTTATGTGCTTATTTTCCCCTCTGTATATCCTCTTCGGTAGAATGTCTTCTCATATCTTTTGCCCAATTTCTAATTGGATTTTTTAAAAACTGTTGACTTTTGAGAGTATTCCAGATATTAGTCTTTTATTGGATATACATTTCATTATCTTTTTTTTTTTTAAGATAAATTTTTCAGGAATTTTAAAAAAATATATTATTGATTTCTTACAGAGAGGAAGAGAGAGAAATAGAGAGTTAGAAACATCGATGAGAGAAAATCATCGATCACCTGCCTCTTGCACACCCCCTGCTGGGGATGTGCCCGCAACCAAGGTACATGCCCTTGACCGGAATCAAACTCTGGACCATTCAGTCCGCAGGCCGACGCTCTATCCACTAAGCCAAACTGGTTTCGGCTATTTTTCATTATCTTATCAGTGTCTTTTGCAGAGCAAGTATTCACACCCCCTCCCCCATCTTTATTTTATTTTATTTATTTAAATTTTTTCTTTCCCATCCTACCACCTCACCTCCCTTTTAGCAGCAATTGGCTTGTTCTCTATATCTTTGGGCCTGTCTTTTTGTTTATTCATTTGTTTTGTCCTTTTAGGTTCTGCATACAAGTGAAATCATATGGTATTTGTCCTTCTCTATCTCATTTTACTCTGCATAACCTCTAGTTCCATCCATGTTATCTCAAATGGCAAGATTTCATTCTTTTTATTGCTGAATAATAAAATTCTATGGTATATATGCACTGCATCTTTTTTATCCATTCAGCCATTGCTTCCATATCTTGGCTGTTATAAATAATTAGAGGCCCAATGCACGAAATTCGTGCAAGAATAAGCCTTCCTTTCCCCAGCCGACACTGACTTCCCTCCCACACCCAGGACCCGGGCTTCCCTCTCAGCCCTGGCTTCATCCGGCAGGTTGTCCGGAAGGATGTCTGGTCTAATTAGCATACTACACTTTTATAATTATAATTTATTATTATAGATGCTTCGGTGAACATAAGGGTGTCTACATCTTTTTTAATTAGTGTTTTTGTTTTCTTGGGATAAATACCTAGAAGTGAAGTTGCTGGGTCACATGGCAGTTCTATTTTTAATTTTGGAGGGAACCTCCATACTGTTTTTCATAGTGACTGCATTAATTAGCAATCCTACCAATAGGGCATGAGGATTCCCTTTTGTCCACATTTTTGCCAACTCTTGTTTACAAAAACTTTTTAGTTTGATGTAGTCCCATTTGTTTATTTTTCTCTTTGTTTCCCCTGCTTGAGGAGATATATCCACAAAGATATTACTAAAACCAATGTCAAAGAGTTTACTGTCTATGCTTTCTTCTAGGAGTCTAATGATTTCAAGTCTTACATTTAAGTCTTAAATCCATTTTGAGTTTATTTTTGTAAATGGTTTAAAAAGTGGTAGCATTTTCTTTTATTTTTTATATATCCAGTTTTCCCAGCAGCACTTATTTTTAAAAAATATATTTTATTGATTTTTTACAAAGAGGAAGGGAGAGGGATAAAGAATTAGAAACATCAATGAGAGAGAAACATCGATCACCAGCAGCACTTACTGAAGAATCTGTCTTTACCTCATTGTGTATCTTTACCTCCTTTGTTGTACATTGACCATATAAGCAAGGATTTATTTCTGGACTTGCTATTCAACATTTTTTAAAATTGATAATTTCTACTTACCAACTTTTCCCTTTATGAGTGGTGATTTTTGTGTCAAGTTTAAGAACTCTTTCCCTAGCCTTGGTTAGATCCCAAAGATTTTCTCTCATTTTTTTATAAATTTTATATTTTACATTTAAATCCATGGTCCGTTTTGAGTTAACTTTTGTATAAAGCATGAGGATTTTGGCTGACATTCATTTGTTTGCCTCTGAATATTCAGTTGTCCAGCACCATTTGTTAAAAAGACTCCTTCCTCCATTGAATTGCTTTTGCACCTTGTCAAAAGTCAGTTGGGCATATATAAGATTTATTTCTGTGCCTTTTGTTCTGTTCAAATTTATATATCTATACCTTATAGTTTTGATTTCTGTAGTTGTATAATAAATCTCAAAATTCAATAGACTGATTCCTCTGACTATTCTTTTTCAAAATATTCTTTTCTCAAAATACTTGAGTTATTTATAGTTCCTTTGCCTTCCCATATAAATTTTAAAATAATCTTGTCTGTATCTACAAAAAAAAAAAAAAAAGTTACTAAGATTTTGATAGGAATTGGATTAAACCTTATGTTGTTTTGGGGAGAATTGACATCTTTAGTATGTTAACTCTTTCAGCTCACACACATGGTGTGTCTCCCCATTCATTTATTCTTTCTATGATTTCATTCATTAGTTCTCAACATAGGAGTCCTGCCCATGTGTTTTTAGAATTACACTTTAGTATTTTTGTGTGTGTTTTTTTTGTGTGTTTTGTTTTGTTTTTTGAGCAATTGTAAATGGTATATTTTTAACTTTTGTGTCATATTAGTTTATAGAAATGCAGTTGGTTTTTATTTTTTATTTTAAAAATATATTTTATTGATTTTTTTACAGAGAGGAAGAGAGAGGGATAGAGTTAGAAACATCGATGAGAGAGAATCATCAATCAGCTGCCTCCTGCACACCCCTCACTGGGGATGTGCCTGCAACCAAGGTACATGCCCTTGACCGGAATCGAACCCGGGACCCGTCAGTCCCCAGACCGACGCTCTTCCACTGAGCCAAACCGGCTTCGGCACATCGAGTCTTTTAATATTGAGCAATCCTTGCATTTCTGGAATAAACTGCACTTGGTCATGGTGTGTAATTCTTTTTATATGGATTTCCGAATTGTCTTCTAATTGCTAATATTTTGTTAAGCATTTTTGTGTCTATATTGAGGGATATTGACCTGTAGTTATCTTTTTTTGGTGCAGTCTTCATTTATGTTTGGCATTAGGATAATACAAGCTTCAGAAAATGAATTGGAGAGTGTTTCCTTCTCTTCTGTTTTTTTAGGGAGGGGTTGGAATTTGTATTAATTTTTCTCTAAATGTTTGATAGAATTCTTCAGTGAACCTACCTGGACCTGGAGATTTCTTTTTTTGGAGGTTTTTAAATTACACATTTAGTTTCCTTAATAGCTATAGGGCTATTCAAATTATCTAGTTCATATTGGATTTTGTCTACTATGTCAAGTTTATATGTTGAGTTCATGGTATTTCTTTTTCTCCTTTTAATGTCTGATCTCCCCTGTTTCATTTCTGATATTGATAATTTGCCTTTTTTTCTGTTTGGAGTCACTCCCGGGCCCACATAGCTTCCTATCACCCCGACCTCAGCACAGGGCACATCTGAGTCCTGCCGCCCTGTGTGCCCAATCTGGGTGCCTGCATGGAACAGACCTCATGCTAGATGCCAGGTATAAGGATCCTCTCCCTTGTGAACCACAAACCCAGCCATCAGCCGTGGGTAAATTCACCCATTTGGATCTAATGTCAGATCATTAGAATCTCTGACAAGATGTTTATAAATGTTTACAAGGAGTGTGCGGTGGGCCAGGCCTAGGCCCAGTACTCCAAACTCAGTGTGCACACAGGGAGGTGGGACTCAGATGTGCACTGTGCTGAGGTCGGGTGAGAGGAAGCTATGTGGGCCCGGGAGTGACTCCCCATCGCCACGCAGAGCCTCCAAGCCTGTTGGATAATCTTCTGAAAGCGCTCATACATTCAAGGAGGCACCGGTTCTTGGAAAACCAAGAGTCTGCACCAAATTGAATGGGAAAGTTGTGTGATAAGATTAGGTAATTTTGTCTCCTAGTCACATCTCCAAGACTGTTAAGGAGTGGTTAAAATGCAGTGAGATGAAAGATAATCTTTGGAAGCCAAATTGAAACTAATATCTTAGTATTGATCATCACATTTAATATTCAGTCAGACTTCCCTCTCCTGGTTTCCAGATATGTAGAACCTGCTTCATGGAAGGCTTGTCATCTGATTGTGCTCTTTGCCTCAAGCATCTCCTTTATTAATAATGCCGTTCATTATACCACTTGTTAGGAAGTTTTAAATATGGGTGTTCCGTTTTCTAATAATCCCTTCTTGTGTATTTCCGACTTACAGCAGATTCAAAGTGCCATCACAGGCACACTCAGCCCCCAAGGAATTGTGGTGCCTGCATCCGCGCTGCAACAGGGGAATGTAACTATGGCAACAGTGGCAGGTATGGTGATGGAATAAAGGACACCTTTTCCTTAGCTTTTGCAGAAAAAGTCCTTCATAGTAGAATGGAGACTTGCATAAACATAATTTTAAATTAATGCCAGTTCCCTAATAGGAGTCCCATAATCTAGGCTTCTTGAATGCTTGTTTCTTGTTAATTCTCAGTGGCAAATATTTTATGCAAATTGTTTCCTTACCAAAAAATGTTGGGAAGAAAGGTTTTGTATAGGAATTGAAACTTTATAGCAAAAACTAATTGTAATTCTCAAATAACTGTTTTTAAATGTGCTCTTAGCAGCACCTGAAAAATCTTATGTGTGTCATTAATTGATGACAAGCAAATAAAAATGCAGTCTTAGTCTTGATCTAATTTATATGATAAAAACCATCACAGGGGTCCCAGGTTCGATTCTGGTCAAGGGCCCATGCCTGGGTTGTGGGCTCGATCCACAGTGGGAGGAGTGCAGGAGGCAGCCCATCAATGATTCTCATCATTGATGTTTTTTTCTCTCTCTCTCCCTCTTCCTTCCTCTCTGAAATCAATATATATATATATATATATATATGTGTGTGTGTGTGTATATATATATATATATATATATATTTAAAATCATCATAGGAAGAGGACAGATTCTCCAGTTCCCTGTTGCACCTAGAATATTACAAATACAAGACCATCATGAAAATATAAGAAGGGGAAGCAATTTACACTAAAAGCCCCAAGTAATAGCACAAAGGGAAACCTCCACAGCAAAATAAAGCACATTTGACCAAAAAAAGAAACATAATAAAAATACTTGTCATCTGAAACCTTTGGCCAAATCCTTTGATACGTTCTAATTGTGGGGAAAGTGGAAAACAGGGGCAAGCAAAAGGTAAGGGAGTGCATACCCCCAGCCGTGCCCTGTGCCCTGTGCACTGTCTGAGGACAGTAGGGATGCCCGTCAGCACAGTGTCACCTGGGCACTGCTTGTGCGGTGAGTTTACTTCGGTCATTCACAGTGACAAGTCAGCTAGCAAAGTATCAATCATTTGAAAGATGTAAAAAGCTCATCAAACTACAGATTTTATTCTTTTCATAGTATAGTGAGAAGATTGGTTTTAAACCATCGAGACATAAATTTAATTTTTCTTCTTCTTCCTTTTTGAGGTGGCACAGTTTATCAGCCTGTTACAGTTGTCACTCCTCAAGGCCAAGTAGTGACACAGGCGTTGTCACCTGGGACAATCAGGATCCAGAACTCCCAGGTGTGTGAGCCATCCCTGTGGAGGGGAGGGGAGGATCGGGAGGGGGAGGAAGAGCTGCACCGTGGAAGTGCAGGTGGAGCGGGCTGGAGCCATTCTCTCTGGGTGAAGATAACTTATCTCATACTCGCTTTCTTGCAGCAGCCTCCAGTTAATCTGAATGTCAGTATTTTGTTTCTTTTTACTCTTCAGATCTATCATTGTAAAAAAGTTGCAAAGTTTAGAAAAGTCTAAGGAAGCCGGAAAAAAATTATCTGTTATCTCTTCCCTTAAGCAACCACTGTAGACCAACTTAATGCCGGATTGTGTAGTTGTCTCTGCACCAGGAGATTTGAAGCTATGTGGAGGTGCTCCCCCCTCTAGTCTCCAGGTCACAGCAGGACTGCAGGCAGGTTTTTGAGACCATGCCCAGCTGCCCACACCTCCAGCATGAGAGGATTGGCTGGATTTGGGGCCTGTGTGTTCTGAAAAACTGTTCTTGGCCTTTCTGCTAAGCCAGAGCATGGCTTCAGGGTGTCCGGGGCACTTGCTTAATGCCCCCCACACCTTGGTGAGAAATCTGAAAGAGGGCTCCCCTTTTTCCTCTGTACACTGCCCACTGGGGGTGCTACTTCAAGAAGGCTGGTCTGCTGCTCCTTTCGTGGCCCACCAGCTCCCAGAGCACAGAGCACTTTTAGGGCAGAAGTAACAGCTGGAAATGCAGTGACATGCCAGTACCTTGGGATGGTCCTACCTACCCTCTCTGTGTCTTTGGTAAGATGAGACTGAATTTGGTGGTCTTCCAGACCCCTCTAAGTTCTGGACACACTCACACACACACACTAATACACTTTTACATTTAGCTGGGTTTAAATAAGAAAATGTTTCTGTTACCTGTTCTTACTTAAGAGCATTGATTCCCTCTTTATGTTAGGTGCTTGTCTTTGGCCTGTGCAGATATTTTCTATATTCTTAACCATTTTGAGGCCCCCTCTTGGGGATGTGGGTGTTTGTGAGCCAGCACAACTAGTATGGAGTTCCTATCTTTGAATTCATGGAAGGTTTCATTGTATAGTCATGCTGGGGCTGGTCATGGCTGAGTGGTTGTGAGGCTTCAAGAGACTAGGTGACTTCCCAGTAAGAAGAGGGGTGAGGGTGAGAGAGGAGCTAGGCCTACCCACCTTGGCACTAGGTCCTCGGCCATCCTGTAGTTTTCCACTTACAATGGCTGTAAGCATAGAGCAGGGCCTGGTTTGAGTGTTGGCCTAGTATTAAAGTGAACTGTTCCTGCTCTGGCCAGCATGGCTCCATTGGTTGGGCATTGTCCCTTGCACTGAAAGGTTGCCAGTTCGATTCAGGTGAAGATAGGTTGTGGACTTGATCCCCAGTTGGAGGGGTGGAGGTCTGCAGGAGGCAACCTATCAATGTTTTATTCTAGCATCCATGTTTCTCTTCCTTCCTCTCTCTAAAAATCAGTAAAAATGTTTTTGTTTTTTAAAAAATATAGTGAGCTATTCTTAGAGGAAAACTTTTAAAAATCAAATACCTCACTTATATACTAGAGGTTCATTTGACCTGCTGTTTGAGAAGGAAGTTTCCTAATTAACTGAATTTTCTTACAGACAAAAATTTCTACTTTAAATAGCAAACATAACAAGTTTGGATTATTTCAGTAGAACACCTTGTCATGTTCAATGTGACATCACTCCCCAGATCCCTTCGGCAGATCCCCAGTGAGGTCCCTCCCTGCTTCTGCCTGTGTGCTGCCCTGCTCTGGTCCACAGTGGCCACGGTGCCCACGGTGCCCTTGGCGCCCTTGGCCTTACCTGTCCTGTCCTCCCTGTTGTTGCTCCCAATGTGGCCGGCAGGAAAGCCAGAGGAAAGGGCTGCTCAGGTTCCTAACAGAAGAATAGACCTGATAGAGGTCTTGGCGGGGTGTTCTTTGAATAAAACCTGCATGTTATTTGTATGATTCTGTTAGGCTGCTCCGGGCTATTTTTTCCTTCTTTTTTGGCCAAGGTTTGGGCTCTTGTGCTTAAATCATTAGAGCGGGCAATTTACCAGCAAGTGCTTCTGTGCTGTGTCAGAAAATCTCAGGGTTGGTTTGTCTAGAGTAGGGGTGTCGAACTCAATCAGAGAAGGGGCCAAAATCTAAAATCCAGCCTAAATCGCGGGCCAAATGGTTTACTGAACAGTCATAAACTGTCATTGTGATGGAAACACAGCGGAGTGCAGTGATGACAGCGCAGTGCGGGCCACATTGCAAGGCCTGGCGGGATGGATTTGGCCCGCAGGCCTTGTGTTTGACACATGTGGTCTAGAGAATTGGTATTATCACAACTCCTCTTGTTACTCTGGTGTTGGCATTAACCAGGTGGAGCTCAGTAGCACAGCAGTGTGGTGGCAGCCCTGGATGTGCCTGTGCCATCCTATCCCTCCCCCCCCAGGACAGGTCCCTGCCCACTGTGGGAAAGGATTGTGGGCATATGGCAGAAGGCGGAGTGAGAATTTAGCCCAGCATCACTCAGCTCTGTGGAAAGAATCAGCACTGGTGGGGAAGTGGGCAGGGTTCGGATTCTCACTTCCTACTGCATTCCTAGGAAAAGGTATTTTATTATACTTCTAATACAAACCCATTGAAAAACATTTTTTGAGAGGAATAGAGAAACCAAGATGGCAGCACAGGTAAACACCTAAATTGCTGCCTCACACAATTTCAAAACTACAACTAAAAGACAAAACTGACATCATCCAGAAACACAGGAAGGCTGGCTGAGTGGGAATTCTACAACTAGAAGGAAAGAGAAAAGCACACTGAGACTCACAGGAGCTGCAGAAGGTAGAAGTATGCAGGGACGCACATGGAGGGGGCTGGAAACTGAGTATGCAGCTGGCTCTCTCAATCAGGAGGGAGACAAAAGATCCCGAATGCTCTGAATTCCAGTTCCGGGTGAGACTCTGGGATCGCAGACTCATTCAAGGAGAAACTGGACTGTCTGGCAGCAGGCAAAACTCAATGGCAGCATTCTCTCAGAAGTGCTTGCAGCGATTACTGTGAGAGATTAAGACAGGTGGGCCTCTTAAGGCAGGACTGTCAGGAAGCCATTGCTATTGGCCCCGTCCCGAGAATCTGCCCCATCCAAGCTGAATGCAGAGGCTTTTGCAAGTCTTATCTCATAAGGTGTCTCTACCACAGAAATTCTCCCACTGCAGACACAACTGATCCTCACAGCCAATTGGCCTGGAGCTCAATTCCTCTCAGTACTACCAACAGCAATCAAGGCTTAACTACAACAAGACTATGCACACAGCCCACAAAGGGGTGCACCAACCACTCGTAAGGTGCACTTACCACCTCAGGTAATTGGGGAGGTTGAGCCACTGGGCCCAATAAGTCACCTAGCACACAAAGCCACTTTATCAATACAGGGAAGCAGCCAAAATACAATGACAGAGAAACAGGTCACAAATGAAAGAAACGGAGGAAAGCAAATGACTGGATATAGAGTTTAAAACCACGGTTATAAGGTTACTCAAGAATCTTCTAGAAAAGGCCAAGAAATTTAGTGAGACCCTCAAGGATATGAAAAAGGACCAACTAGAAATTAAGCATACACTGACTGAAATAAAGAATAATATACCGAGATCCAACAACAGACTAGAGGATCCCAAGAATCAAGTCAAAGATTTGAAATACAAAGAAACAAAAAAAATACCCAACCGGAAAAGGAAAAAGAAAAAAGGATCCAAAAATATGAAGATAGTGTAAGGAACCTCTGGGACAACTTCAAGCATACCAACATCCGAATTATGGGGGTGCCAGAAGAGGGAGACCTAGATACTGAAAACCTATTTGAAGATATAATGACAGAAAACTTCTCCCACATGGTGAAAGAAATAGACTTACAAGGCCAGAAAGTGCACAGAACCCCAAGCAAAAGGAATCCAAAGAGGACCATTCCAAGACACATCATAATTAAAATGCCAAGAGCTAAAGACAAAGAATATTAAAAGCAGCAAGAGAAAAACAGTTAGTTACCTTCAAGGGAGCACTCATACAATTGTCAGCTGCTTTCTCAACAAAAACTATGCAGGCCAGAAGGGAGTGGCAAGAAATATCCAAAGTGATGAATAGCAAGAACCTACAACCAAGATAAACCAGCAAAGCTAGCAATCAGAATTGGAGGTCAGATAAAGAGCTCCACAGATAAGAAAAAGCTAAAGGAGTTCATCACCAAACCAGTATTATATGAAATGCTGAAGGGTATTCTTTAAGAAGAGGAAAAAGAAGAAAAAGATAAAGATAAAAATTATGAACAGCAGAGTGACAAAAAAAATACATATCTATCAAGTGAATCTAAAAATCGAGTGAATAAAAAATCTGAAAAATATAATAGAATCAGGGGCATATAAAGGGAGTAGACTGACAATTCTTGTGGGGAAGTTGGTGGGTGAGGGGGGTGTTGGAAGAGACAGGACAAAAATTGTACACCTATGGGTGAGGACAGTGGGGGGCATGGTAAGGGCAGAGTGTGGGGTGGGTACTGAGTGGAGGGGAGCTATGGTGCGGGGGGAAGAGGAACAATTATAATAATCTGAACAATAAAGATTTATTAAAAGCTTTTTTTGAGAAAAGGAGAAGTAACCAAGAGGTGAGATTTTGTTGATGTTTCTCCTTTTCCCCTCCCCGTGGCCTAGCAGTCTTATTTCTACTACCATAGTCAAGTTGCCATGTCATAGGTCAGTGTCCAGTGTGCTGAAATTTCTGAATTAAAGCACGAGAAGCAGCAGAGATGCCCCTGGTGTGTCCACGCTGAGGCCCTAGTAAGCCATGCAGTTGACTCTTGAACAGCCTGGGTTTATACTTATGCGCAGGCGTATAGGAGGACCTGCACAGTTCAGACCCGCGTTGTTCAAGGTCCCGGGCATCTGTTTTCTTCCCTGGTGCCCCCAGTGACCACTGTGACACCATCTCTGCAGGCAGCTGGGAGAGAGAGGCTGAGCCTGGGAAACATGCCTGGCCTCAGCAGGGCCTGGTAACATCGTCTTTTCTCAGGTTTGCAGGAGACATTGATCTAAGAACTGCCCGTGCACACTTCCCTGTTGAAACGCAATGACAGGAAGTGCTGTGTGCTTTCCTCAGGGATGGGGGAAGCTGTGTTCCCAGAGGCCGGGGAGGCCCCCTGAGGAGGCCTTCACCACAGCCGTCGCTCTGTGATCTCTGTTGCACTTTGTGTGTTGCTGTTTGCTTCCCTGTCCAATCTCAGTGGTCGCTTTAAATCTTGGATGTTATCACTTTAAATCTTGGATGTTATTCCTGGAAGAAGCAAGATGAGAACAGGTGTTGCATGAGAGACACAGGGCTTACCTGTCCGCAGGTGAACGACTCAGGGGCCTTCTCAGCATCCATCCCATCTGCCTCACCGGACGAGGGGCCGCTGCAAAGCTGAGGCACTAGTGTAAATAGTTGTAAGACAGAGGGAACCAAAGCCCGAACAGGGTTCCAGTGTATGTGCCTCTATTGTGAGTCCCATATCTCTAAGATCCTTGGGTATTTTCTGCATCAGAAGTGGTGAGATACTTGGGAGTGACATAATTTTCTCTGCTCTCTAACGCTATCTTCCCATGTTTAAAAGCTTCAGTTACAGTTAAACCAAGATTTGAGCATCTTGCATCAAGACGATGGCTCATCCAAGAACAAGAGGGGCGTTCTGCCAAAGCATGCCACCAGTGTGATGCGATCCTGGCTCTTTCAGCACATAGGGGTAAGACCACGGACCTCTCGGATAGTGACATCCTCCCCCCGGGCTGCTTTCTGGCTTGTTTTCTAGGGAAAAGTTGCCTGTACATGCTAGTAGGCCTGGTTTTTAATATCTGTATATTGTTAACGGTCCATGTGGGTTGAGTGTGGAACAGAAGGGAGAGTTACCAAAAAATGGAGCACATCACTTCAAGAAACTTACATAAATGAGGGTGAAAAGAGAATCAGTTCAGCTCATACTAGTCTTATGCGTGTTAGAGAAGCTACTCGTGAAGGGTGACAGGGTGAGTGAGGTTAATTAGAGAATGGGCATTTGGGCAAAACCTTGGTATAGAGCAGTGATTTACCGTATTTTTCGGACCATAAGACGCACTTTTTTCCCCCCAGAAGTGGGGGGGAAAAGTCCCTGTGTCTTATGGCCCAAATATAGCCTACACATATACTTTAAAAAAAAAGTTTTTTTACTTGCCCGGCTCTGTGTGGTCTCTGTGTGCTTGCCCAGCTCTAAAATGGTTCTAAATGCTGCTGTTTACTTTACAGGGTTGATTACATGTGTTTATGACTGTGATGTTGGGTTTTAATGCACATAAAATATTTTAGGACACTATTTGTTTCAGAATCTTTTTTTCTTCATTTCCCTTCTCTAAAAACTGGTGCGTCTTATGGTCCGGAGCGTCTTATGGTCTGAAAAATACGGTATATGTTGGATTTCTAAGGGAGATGCACTAAGAAACCCCGAAATAGAGCTGGATAGTTGAGCATATGAGCAGAGTGGTCAGCAGATGGCTTGTTGAACTTGAGATACAGTTGGGCCAGCAGGCAGCACCCACCCATCCCATCTGTCTGAGCCCCTGGCTTCTGTGAAGACGCCTTGTCTTAGGAAGCACACACTGTGGGTTTAATGGGACAAGCTCACTCGTTACTAGATTGAGCCTCAGTCCTCACACCACCGACCTCAGGGAAGGCCAGAGACTCAGAACAGCTTTCAGAAATGACTCCCAGTGTAGTGGCCAGAGTCAGACTGACCAGGACAGCTGTCAGGAGCAGGTGGGAACAGGAGAAGTAGATGCTCTTCCCTGCTGAGCCATAGCCGTGTTCAGGCAGGAGAAGAGCGAGCAAGGGTGCTGGATGGACAGAAGGAAAGGAGGCCTGCCCAGCAGCCTCATGAAGAAGCTTTCAGGCCGGGTACCTCCATCCACAGTCAGTTCTTTCGGAGTATAGTGGCCGCCTGCTCCTTGAGCCGCCCTGGCCCCAGGTTGTCCCTAAGAGCTGTGCTGGCCCCGGGATCTGCCTCTCCACTCCACCGCAGTTGTCACCTGCTCCTGTTTTCAGCTGATGGCCACTTCCTCACTTTCTCATCTTTGTCGCTGTCCTGGAGCTATTGCTGTCAGTGGCGGTGTCTTACAGGCCCCCATCTCCTCACGCCCTTCCTCTTCCTTCACCCTGTCACAGGCCTGAGGGTCCCTTGGCACCTGTCTACATTTTCACTCCGATTGTGCGCCCCAAGACCAACACCCAGCTCTCAGTCATCTCTTTCCCCCTGGGGTCACTGTTTCGTGCCCCCCTTTTTCTGGCATTGGGCTCCTCCCCGAGGGCCAGGAGCCTGATAGCTGTGATGTCACTGAACAGTCCTGGGGGACAGGGAGATCCCTCCTTTTCCTGAGGGGAAACGTTGAAGGATCTGAGGCTGCCCCTCCCTGAGCCCCAGGCCCCAGCTTTCTCTCTGTTAGGCTATTGCCACCAGCCGGACATGAAAGCTGGTGTCAGGGGAAGGAACTTTGTGACCATGTCTAAATATGTCCTAAAAAATGCACAAGAAAATTAAATACTTTTACATTTTATCTGAAAAAGAATAGACATTTTAAAATATATTGTGATTTTTATAACCAATAAATATAACTGTGATTGGCTTTCCTGTTAAGCTTCCTTTAATAATTTCTAAAACAATAACCCTACTCAGATATTCAGTAAAAATGCCACATTTTTCCTCCTATGAAGTATTTTCTATCTCTGCTTGCCTGCCCTTTTTTTTTTTTTTTTTTTTTTTTTTAATATTGTACTATCCTTATAGTTTTTCTAGTACTCCAGGACAGCATTTACCACTGGTGTTTGTTTTCTGGTTTGTACACTTTTAAAAAATGTTTTTAAAAATTCATTTCAAAGAGGAAGGGAGAGGGAGTGATAGAAGCATCAGTGATGAGAGAGAATCATTGATCTGCTGCCTCCTGCACACCCCCACTGAGGATCGAGCCCACAATCCAAGTATGTGCCCTGACCAGGAATTAAACTAGGACCTCTTGGTTCATAGGTCAAGGCTCAACCACTAAGCCACACCATCTGGGTTAGTTTATGTACTTTGGTTTCTCTCCCTTTATTTTATGAGCTTTTTAAAGGGCAAGAGCAATACTTATGTTTTCATGACATCTCCCTCGGGGCCATACGCTCATCCATAGAATCAAATTGAGTTGCTGCCAGCTGAATGGAAGAAACAGGTAGACTGCTGCTGATCCATTATCACGGTCATGCACAGTGACTATTCCAACAGACTGAGTGTTCACTTAAAATAAAAACGGGATGCCGAAACCGGTTTGGCTCAGTGGATAGAGTGTCGGCCTGAGGACTGAAAGGTCCAGGTTCGATTACGGTCAAGGGCATGTACCTTGGTTGAGAAAACATCCCCAATTTTCTAACTCTCTATCCCTCTTCTTTCCTCTCTATAAGAAATCAATAAAATGTCATCTCTGAGCCTCAGGCTGACGGGTCTGACCAGCATGAGCTCCAACCAGCTGCCATTCCAGGGCATTCCTGGGCAGCCAGGAGAAACACTTCATTCTGCTTGGATGTTTCTAAAAATAAAAATAAAAACTGTGAGACTAAAGTGTTTAACTGAAAGCAATATTGATTGGTACTTGTCAGTTTATAAATGATTATTTGTTTGCCTGGATTTTACCTAGGAAATCCTGAGTTCCTTTTTAAAAATTGAAGTTCATAGTGACCCTTTTTTTTTTTTTTTAGCATCCCTACCCAACAGAAGATGAGAAAAAACAGATTGCTGCTCAGACAAATTTGACACTACTCCAAGTTAACAACTGGTAAGACACGCCCACTTTCCAAAACTGTGCCTGTAAACATCATAGAACACTTGGAAACACTGACACTAATATCTAGTAAAATTTGGTTGAAAATAATTATTTTATTTTATTTATTTATTTATTTTTACAGAGAGGAAGAGAGAGGGATAGAGAGTTAGAAACATCAATGAGAGAGAATCGTTGATCAGCTGCCTCTTGCACACCCTCTACCGGGGATGTGCCCGCAACCAAGGTACATGTCCTTGACTGGAATCGAACCTGGGACCTTTCAGTCCTCAGGCCAATGCTCTATCCATTGAGCCAAACCTGTTTCGGCTGAAAATAGTTCTTTTAGCTAGCAATACTCTGTTTTCAGAGTGCTGGAATTAGTGGTAGACACTTAAGAATAAATCAGCACACACTTTTTTTTTTTAATCTATTGATTTCAGAGGGAGAGAAACAGACATTGATTTGTTGTTCCACTTATTTATGCAGTCATTGGTTGCTTCTTGTATGAGCCCTGATGCGTGATTGAACTCTCAACCTTGGTGTATTGGGATGATGCTCTAACCACTGACCTACCTGACCAGGGCTCAGCACACACTTTCAACTTATATTTTTCATGATCAACATCTCTTTGTGGGCTTTTTGCTTATATCTATGCTTGCCCAATTAGAAATGTGTTTCTCTATTGTGTTACTACTCCCAAGCCCCCGAATTCATTCAGAAATCTGATGTTTTCCTGGCTAAGCTTACCTCTGGTGGCCTCTCTGCAGCTCTCCCCCTTTTGAAACTTGTGTTGTGTCCCTTTGGGGAGTCAGTCCTCACTGTCTGTGTGGTGGTCCTGCCCCACAGCAGCACCTGGGGTGGGGGAGATGCCCAGAATGGTGATTATTTTTTTTTATATAAGTTTTTATTGTTCATATTATTACAAATGTTCCTTCCCCCCCCTCCCCACCATTGCTCTCCTCCACCAGGTTCCCACCCCACCCTCTGCCCTTTTCCCTCTCCCCATTGTCCTCATCCATAGGTGCACAGTTTATGTTCAGTCTCTTCCCACGCCCCCCTCTCCCCTTTTCCCCAAGAATCGTCAGTTCACTTCCCTTCCATACCTCTGATTCTATTATATTCAATAGTTAATATTGTTCCTCAGATTTTTTTAATTTCCTTGGTTTTTAGATTCACTTGTTGATAGTTACGTATTTGTTGTTCATAATTTTTATCTTTGTTTACTTTCTCTTCTAAAAGAACGCCCTTCAGCAATTCATATAATTCTGGTTTGGCGGTGATGAACTCCTTTAGCTTTTTTTTATTAGTGAAGCTCTTTATCTGGCCTTCGATTCTGAGTGATAGCTTTGCTGGGTAGATTATTTTTGGCTGTAGGTTCTTGCTATTCATCACCTTGAATATTTCTTGCCATTCCCTTCTGGCCTGCATGGTTTCTGTTGAGAAGTCAGCTGACAATCGTATAGGTGCTCCTTTATAGATTACTACCTTCTTTGCTCTTGCTTCTTTTAATATTCTCTCTTTGTCTTTTGCTCTTGGAATTTTAATAATGATGTGTCTCGGTGTGGTCCTCTTTGGATTCCTTTTGTTTGGAGTTCTGTGCGCTTCCTGGACTTGTAAGTCTAATTCTTTAACCAGGTGGGGGAAGTTTTCTGCCACTATTTCTTTCAGTATGTTTTCGATATCTTGCTCTCTCATCTTCTGGGACCCCCATAATTCTGATGTTGGTTCGCTTGAAGTTGTCCCAGAGGTTTCTTACATTATCTTCAATTTTCTGGATTCTCTTGCCTTCTAGCTTCTGTGGAGGAGTGTCTTCTGGCTCTTTATGTTCCAAATCTTTGACTCGATTCTTGTGATCTTTCCTTCTGTTTTTAGGACTCTGTAAAATATTTTTTATTTCAGACAATGTATTCTTTATTTCTTGTTGATCCCTTATCATTTCTCGATGACTCCTTATTAATTCTAGTTGATCTCTTTTCATATCCTCATAGGCCTTATCCATCTTTTCTAGGAAATTCTTGAAAAACCTTATAAGCGTAGATTTGAACTCTAAATCCAGTCGCTTTTTGTCCTCTATTTCTTTTGTTTGTGATCTATTTCGTTGTCGCATTTCACAGTTACAGGTTGGACGGGGTTTCAGGGTGGAGCCTGCAGCTTTGGCTTCCATCAGCCCCGCCCTATGCGGGTCCTTCAGTGCTCGCTGCCGGCGCCTCTGAGAGAGAGGTGCCCTCGATTTTCACCTGCTGCCAAACAGTCTATGCTCTCCCCCAATGAGCCCGGTATTGGGGTTCAGTTCAGTTGGAAGTGGAGTTGGAGGTGGCGTTCAGAGCAGTCTGGAGCCCCAGTCTCCTTCCCGTCAGAGCAATCCCGCGGCTCAGCCGAATGTCCCTTCTCTGTGCGCAGTGTGCGCACCGCCGGGACCTCCTTTCGCCTCTCCCCGGGGTTCCGCCTTACAGCCCGGCTCCCTATGGCTGAGCCTGAGTCCCTGGGGTCTGGCTTAAAACTGGGGATCAGAGCAGTCGGGGGCCCAGCACAGTCGGAGTTTTATCTCCTTTCCGCTAGGGAACGCCCACCAGGCACTCGGCCTCCCTCCTCTCCGGCTCCTCCTCTCCTCGCGCCGCGTCTCCGTACCTTGGCTTTTCCAGCTCCTCCGCACCTCCTTCTGGTTTTCTCCTTGCTTCTCACTGTAGAATTTCCAGTCAGTCAACCTTCCTGTAGTTCTGGGCAATGTCCGTTTTATATTTTAGTTGTATTTTATTGAAATTGTTGTGTGCGGCTGCAGCTAGGTGTTCACCTGGGTGCAGCCATCTTGGATCTCCCAGAATGGTGATTATTAATGAGACATTCTGCTCTGGTTTTTGTGTCACATGTGACTCGGGATACCTGGACCATGACCACGTGTATTCCCTTCAGTCAGAGCTGTTCACGTTACTAAGTGGCACTAAAGTCTAGGAGGCACTTAGATCTTGTTTGTCAGTCACTCATCTCATGTTTATTATTATTCAGACATAAGAAGTGACTTCAGCTTAATAAAATTCACATGCATAAAAGAAATGATGTCCTAGCTGGTATGGCTCAGTGGATAGTGTGTTGGCCTGCAGACTGAAGGGTCCTAGGTTCGATTCTGGTCAAGGGCATATACCCAGTTGCAGACTCAATCCCCAGTAGGGGTCATGCAGAAGGCAGCCAATCAGTGATTCTCTCTCATCATTGATGTTTCTATCTCTCTCTCCCCTTCTTCTCTGAAATCAATAAAAATATATTTTTTAAAAATTAAAAAAAGAGAAAGAAATGGCATAAATTCTACCACTTGTAGCCCTAGCCGGTTTGGCTCAGTGGATAGAGTGTTGGCCTGCAGACCCAAGGGTCCCAGATTTGATTCTGGTCAAGGGCATGCACCCAGTAGAGAGTGTGCAGGAGGTGGCTGATCTCTCTCATCGATGTTTCTAACTTTCTATCCCTCTCCCTTTCTCTCTGTAAAAAAATTAATAAAATATATTTTTTAAAAATTCTACCACTTGTAAACATGATTATATTCTTAATTTAACTATTAAAACTTAAACTTGAAGGTCATTTAAGTTCTAATGTAAATGATAAAATCTAGTTTATGTAATTAAATATTCAGAAGGTATGCTTTAGCATTGCATTAAATATTTAATTATCCTGCACTTGAGCTATTATTTGTTATCTGGGTAACAACAGTAGGCCATACTATTTCTTGTTAATTCTTTTCAATAGAGTGCTGACAAAACTCTGCAGGTTTCAGATACATTGTTTTGTGGTGTTTGTAGTGTTTGTATGTGCCCTGTTGTTTTTGTGCAGGCTTGTGTTGAAACTTCCTGTTGTGATATAGTCATGATAGTGATTGGTTGATTGAGGTGAATGTTAGACACAGAGTATAACATGACTTTTGTAAAGTCTAAATTTTCTAAAGCCTTTTAGTTAATACCGTAATTATAGCTACTTTTTCTCTGGTGACTTCTTTCCTTTTTTTTTTATTCACAAAAATTAAACACACTCCTGATTAGTTTATGCCTCATAGCAACTTTGAATAAGAATAAGGAAGCGGCCGAAACCGGTTTGGCTCAATGGATAGAGCGTTGGCTTGGGGAATGAAGGGACCCGGGTTCGATTCCGGTCAAGGGCATGTACCTTGGTTGCGGGCATATCCCCAGTAGGGGGTGTGCAAGAGGCAGCTGATTGATGACTCTCTCTCATCGATGTTTCTAACTCTCTATCTCTCTCCCTTCCTCTCTGTATAAAATCAATAAAATATATTTTAAAAAAAAAATAAGGAAGCGGATACTGGAAAGGAACAGCAGGGTTCCACCCAAGGTGCCACTGGCATCGGGGACTGCAGGGCTGTCAGGCGGTCTCCTTGTGCTAAAGAGACTGAAGACTGACACTGACTCTGCAGTCAGTCTGTTTTTTTTTTGTTTTTTTTTAAATCAATCTTTATTGTTCATATTATTACAAAGGTTCCTCATTTCTTCCCCCCTCCACCAGGTTCCCACCCCACCCTCATCCATAAGTGCACAGTTTATGTTCAGTCTCTTCCAGTCTGTTTGTTTTTATCAGAATGTGTTCAAAGGCAATTTTACATGTTCTTAAATCTTGGGATTTTTAAGTTAAGTAACCTTTGCCCAGCCAGTATGGCTCAGTAATTGCGCGTTGACCTATGAACCAGGAGGCCACAGTTTGATTCCCTGTCAGGGCACATGCGTAGGTGCTGCTGGATCCCCAGTAGGGAGGGCATGCAGGAGGCAGCTGCTCGATGATTCTTTCATCGTTGATGTTTCTATCTCTCTCCCTGTCTCCCTCTTCCTGCCTCTCTCTAAAGTCAATGAAAACATTTTTTAAAGGGGATACCATGGAGGAGTTGGTCTTTATTTAAATGAATTATCTTAAAAACAGCATGCCCTGTTTTTCTGGACTCTTAGATAATATGTGTGTCACTATTCTAAATGCCTGTTGTCGTAGGGAATTTGAGTTACTCTGATGGTTTTGTGTGATTTATAAAGCAGCTTGCTTACTGGAAGGACTTTGTTGCTCCTGCAGGGGTCTTTAAAAGGCTGGTTTGATGACAGTGCTTCCTTTGTCGACCTCAATGCTCAGGTTCATCAATGCTAGAAGACGAATTCTTCAGCCGATGTTGGATTCTAGTTGTTCAGAAACTCCAAAAACAAAGAAGAAAACTGCGCAGAACAGACCGGTGCAGAGGTTTTGGCCGGACTCCATAGCATCCGGAGCCTCACAGCCACCGCCCAGCGAGCTCGCCATGCCGGAAGGTACGGGACACGCGGGGTGTGAATCCTAGCACTGTGGCCTCCTGTGAGTTACAGGAACAGGAACCAAGGTGTGTGCATTGTCTGTTCCTGCATCTGGGGCTCAGGGAGCACCATCCTGGGGCCTGTGTGTAAGACGCTCACAGCACATATGAAAGTGACCCACACTAAGACCCAGCGTCCACGGTGCCTTGTGTCCTGTGCCCTTCCGTCCTTCTTCCTCCCGCTCACTCGTCACCGCCGGCACTTCGCCCTCTGTTTACCCTGTTAGTCCCCTCGGTTCTGTGTCCGTCACAACCTCTCTGGTGTGTTTAATGCATATCCTTCTGTCTAATATACGTGTATTGTAAAATGTATATTGATGATGTTATCTTTTCATTCTCCATCTTACTTTTTTTCACTCAGCAGCATAACTCCTATTAAGGTAGGAAAGTTTGGGCCATTATTTCTTAAAATACATTTTTAACCCCGCACTCCCCCCCGTTAAGTGGTTAAAGGTCACACAGTCTTTCAAGTTTTGGATTCTTTTCTCTGCCTCATGTGGATTGTTTCTGCTCCTACCCATCAGCTGTACCAATCTCTTTCTTCTGCTGTGTTTAATTCCCCTCATCCCATCCAGAATGCTTTTTGTAGTTTTCATCTCTAGAAGTTCCGTCTGAGTCTTTCTGTCTCTCATGGGTCTGCCTACGCTGTGAATCATACAGTTACAATCACTGCTCGGTTCCATCCTCTGTCAGTTCCGGGTCTTGCTTTTGTGATTGGTTTTTCTTCCCAGCAGTGCTCAGCCCCAGGCTGATCACCCGCTACAATCATGCAAGACCTAGGAGTGCTCCCCGCCGTGTCCCGTGCAGTGGGTGTGTCCGCTCTGGCTAGAGTGTGGACACCGCTCTGTGATCTCAGACGGTCCTTACCCGGCCCAGGTCCTTTCCCCACAGACACAGGCCGGTCCGTCCTCTGCCCCTGCTCATGGCATGCACTCCCCGCCCTGCTGGCCTGGGCTGGGACCATCCTCACAGTGGGCTGTAACTCAGGCTTCCTTGGTTTCCACTGAACTCCTCTTGAGTTGTAGTGATGCTCTTAAACCTTTGGCTTCCTATATGGGTTTTGTAATTAGTGATCCTACATCCATACTCAAGTAATTGCTATTTTCAGTTCTTACTTTCTCTTTTAATCCAATAATTAGGAGGGTATTTCCCCCCTCTCTCCCTCTCCTCTTCCAAAAGGAAAGGCAGTATCTGTCTATTGGGGGGCACATTCAAATAAGAATATCCTGTGAAATAGTATGTACACATATAATACCTTAATTAAAAAAATGAGGGGGGAAAAAGAAGAATATCCTGTGAAATAAATCTTCCCTCTATCTAGTCCTCTCAGGAAACAATCCTTGTTTCCAGTTTCCTGTACGTGCTCCCATTGCACTTGTGATAAGGTATTCTGTGCACAGACACGAATGCGTGAACCTCTTTCCCCAAATTTAACATATACAGTGCTGTCTCTTCCTTTCACCACTTATTAATATAATGGATATTAATACACTGGAGACTTTACAGGTGAGCACGTGAGATCACTGTAGTTTCCAATCAGGCAGGGATTAGCACTCCCTTCCAAACTGGTCTCCTCACCCTAACCTTCGCGCCTTTTCTTTGTCTTCCCATTCATGTCTGTGCGGGCCTTTCTCCTGCCTTCTCCGGTCTCTTGTTCTCCGTGTGGCACTCTTTCCACCCTGACCCCTGAGACCTTCAGCAAGGCCTGAGGCCAATTCTGGAGTTTCTTTTTTTTTTTTTTTAATATATTTTATTGATTTTTTACAGAGAGGAAGGGAGAGAGATAGAGAGCTAGAAATGTGGATGAGAGAGAAACATCTACCAGCCGCCTCCTGCACACCCCCCACCGGGGATGTGCCCGCAACCCAGGTACATGCCCCTGACCGGAATCGAACCCGGGACCCCTCGGTCCGCAGACCGACGCTCTGCCACTGAGCCAAACCGGTTTCAGCGAATTCTAGAGTTTCTTAAACCCCTGCCGAGCACCCCAGAAACACACGGGTCTTCATGAGAGGCCACATGAGCACATGGCACCCAGTTGGCTAGCAGTGTCTTCCTCCACTGAGCACTAATTTGAATAGTGACCGCCACTGTTTCTGCCGATTTGCCACAGGAGCTGTTGTGACGATCACCACGCCCGTGAGCATGAACGTGGACAGCCTCCAGTCCCTGTCCTCAGACGGCGCCACCCTGGCCGTGCAGCAGGTCATGATGGCGGAGCAGAGCGAGGACGAGTCCGTGGACAGCCCCGGGGCTGGCGGGGCCGCGCTCACCCCCACCCACATCAGCGGGCTGGTTCTGGAGAACAGCGACTCCCTGCAGTAGGCCACGGCCAGGACCCAGGGCGCCGAGGACCCCGGGCGGCGCCAGGACCCGGGGCAGCGGGCCTGGCTTTTTATAGTTTGCACAGCAAACATTTTACACAGTTTTATTTCTGATCTGTTTTATATGTAGATATAGAAGAGTGCACTTTTGTATTTCATAGCAAGCTCAAGGGCGTCTGTGCTGGTGCAGCGACTTCTTTCCAGTGAGTGCGCGCGTGCGTGTGGTCTTCAAGGACATTCTTTAAAGGTTTAACGCTAAGTACGTGACAAATGATAAACCCCTATGAGCCCCTAAGTAGATTAAGGAACTTTTTTTAAAAAAAAATTATGCAGTTTTAATGCGTTCTGTGGTTAAAGCAGGTCCCCGTGGGCTGGCTCCTTTGCGTAGCCCACAGGTTTGAAAGAAGCTTCTGCACCTTAAGACTGCCAGTGCGAGGTGGACAGGACACAGTGTAGACTGGTGTGGCTCTGTGGTGAATGTATGGCAACTCCAGTACCTTTACGTTCTCATAGTCAGTGAGCCTGTTTCGTTTGCTATATATAAAAAGAAACTCCTATTTTTACCTTGCTGGAATTATTGGATAAAAAGCTATTTTTATAAATTCGTTATGAATTGGATTATGACTATATTAAGGATAAAATTTCTAGAGAAGAAATCCTACATGCTAACTTTCAATTTGGAGTGTTATGAATTGACCAAATTTAATGAACCTGCCCCAATATAGTTAGGGTAGTCATTTACATTTACTACTACAAAAGAAACAACTATTTAATGAAATTTTGATATGTAGTCAAATTTTCGTTTACATGTAAATGCTCAGATTTCATTTTCCACTTAATCTAAACATATATCTAAAGGTATTTGCTAAGTAGGACTTAGTTAAACGAAATGGTAGCCAGTAATTAGTTCTTACCATACATATTTCAGTCTAATTTAAATTTGACTATAGTTAAATGGAGACTATCCCATGTTAGATGTGTGCTGGTTTAGAATTTTTTAGGCAGCCATATGTTATACATAGAATGTTTATTATAAACTAATATAAAATGCCCTCTGCCCCACTGGCTCAGAGCTAGGGTAAAGCAAACCATTCAGCTTCGTTTCATATTCAGCAGATACCCACGAAGTGAGCAGGACTGTGCTGACAAGCAGTGCGCGCTCTGCAATTGGCCACACACGTTACCCTTGGTCCTGGGCCGAGGTTTCCCCCTTGTATGTGTTACTCTGGAATTTCCAGAGATTTGGAATAATGTTAGGACTTCCGTTTCCTGGTGACAAGACGAATCAAAATTGTAGACGAGGTTTTTTGTTTATTTTGGTTGTTTTCATTTGCCCGCTTGCCATTGGGGTTTTTTCTCAGAGAGAAAACAGGGCGCCTTGTGTTAGAGCAGGTCTGTATGGACTCCCAGAATGAGTTCAGTGTGTCCCAAAGGAGCTCTCATGTCGGGAAGGTCGTTAGTTCTTGAGACTCAGCAGCAGTAACTGGTTATGGACCAGGTTTACTTTGAATGGTGTTCAGAGCTAGTGCAGATTATTTTCTGGGACTGACTTTTCCTTAAAAAATGTATTAAAGTTAATCATAGGAAAGTACTTCCTAGGTAACCTAGAAGGCAGAAAGAAACAATAGGAATTTTTTTAAAGTATTTCAGCAGCTTTAAAAAGAAAAGCTTGACTGTCAACTCTTTGGGGAGAGCATACTATTTTAAAGTAACTTGCATTTCTTATTTATAAACAGTTTTTAATATTTTAAGTCTACATAACTTTCACAGATCATTTTAGCTTCACTTATATTCTAATTTTGCTGGGCTTCTCCAAATGAGGATCCATGGAAGCCAGCCCTTTCCACCTTCCCCTCCCCATCCCCCTTCCCCTTTGTCCCTCTGGGTCACCCTGCTCTGGTTTAGGAAAAACATTCAGAGAATGGAGGGTCCTTACAGGTCATTGTTTCTCTCCCCACCAGAAACCATGGCCACTGTGGCAGCAGATTGTTCCCGAGGGCTGCCCACACTGGGTCAGCTTGGATGCGGCATGTCAGGGTTCGAATTGGCCTGAATTCAGCTTATGTGCCCAACGACAAGGCGTGGGCCTCTGCAGCTGAAGGGGCGTCTTAGCCCTAAGCTCTTGTCACTGCCTTCAGGGGCTAGGGCAAAGGTCATTTAGAGAGAGTGCAGGCATGGACAGGCGCAGCCAGTGGTTTTATTAACATCCTCCCCATTTAACCACCTGCATGGCTGTTTGGGTCATAAAACAACTGCCCGGTGCCCTGGTTGTCATTTTCCTCCTTATCAACACCCGTTTTCCAGGCATCGGAGAGAACCTGTGAAAGTACCTCTTCACTGAATTTTCACTGTAACAGACAGATCCTTTGTTGTCCAGTTCTTTCCTTAGGAAGGATGCTTTTGAATGTTTTGAGATCCCAGGTAAGCATGTTGTCCCTGCTGCTCAGCTGTTGAGCAGATAGCTGGCCGGCTTTGCTGCACCCAGACAACTCCAACTGATGGACTAACCCAGCTTCCAGCCTTCGGTTCCAGATGGCAAGTTACGTTCCAGCACTTACTCCATATGCGAAGGAATCGGTTCTGTGTCACCCTTGGGTGACTTGACTCTGACCTGTGTGAAAAGTGCTGAAGCACATTTTTTTTTTTTTTTCAAACTTAGACATACCTGGAAGGTGTGACAGGCCCGTTTTTGGCAGTTAGTGACAGAAATGACTCAGCAATCTTCCTTTGTTTTAGTTATGTTTGGTCTATGAATGACAATCTTTAAAACGTGAATACTGTAACTATGTTTTCTTGGATTGTTGTCTTGAAAAGGGATTTTTGTGAAGCAATTGATTTATCAAAGCAAAAAAATTAAAAATGGAAACACTTTATGGATGTTTTCTTTTTAGAAAATATATTTTTGATTTCAGAGAAGGGAGAGGGAGATAGAAACATCAATGATGAGAATCATTGCCTGACTGCCTCCTGCATGCCCCCTACTGGGGATTGAATCTGCAACCTGGACATGTGCCCTGATCAGAAATTGAACCCTGACCACCTGGTTCATCGGTCAATGCTCAGCCATTGAGCCACACTGGCTGGGCTGGATGTTTCATTTTCTAAAGCCCATGTCACTGCAAACTCCTTTTACACTGTAAGTAACACATTCAAGTTGTTGACCTGTTCTGCTGGTGACATTTGGTTTGTGGTGACTCCTGCACATTTTAAAAATTAGGATTACCCCACACTGGTAATTTATTTCTAAGAATCTTCTATTACTTCAGTTAGTCATGGATTTTCTAGGAAAAAAATGAGCCCAAGACTTCAGCCTATAATAACCAGTAATGGCTGTGACTGTTTTTTGTGGGGAGGGGTGTTGGCATTATATCATAAATCTGATTATTTCAGTAGTAATGAGAGGGTTATGATGGATGAGTAAGGTTTTGCCTCTCATAAACTACAGGCCCAGGCAGAACCTTTCAGAACGGTTTTAACTCCCCAAAGCTGTGTGCCAGAGGCTAAGGTGAGTCAGCAGACGTAAAGCACTCTTTAACAAGTGCAGCTAAAACTTCCCGTCTCGCTGGGGATTAGCACTCAGTGATGAAGGGTAGGGTTGCAGGAAGTGTTCTGAGAGATTTGACAGAAAAGGGAGTCAGTCACTGTGTTGTCACTCCAACTCCTCATGTCAGAGGTGAGAGGGTGCATGTGAAGCTTAGCCAGGTAGGCCCAGCCCTGACCATCCCCTCCAGGCTTCCTGCTTCGTTTGCAAAGGGAAGGGACTGGTTTATACTATAAGGTTCATTCTAGGTCAAATGTGCTGTTTATGATAGATAAAATCCTATCTTGAAAGAGAAGGGTTAATAAGTAATGATCTAGCAAATCCTGAAAGTAAATGTATTTGGATTTTCTATTTGAGCCCATAAAAGCCAAAAATGGGGAGAGGCACTATCCCAGCAGGTTCGAAAGGAGCATTTTAATTAGGTTGATGACTTTGGTTGCTTTTTTTTTTTTAGCAAATGGCTAGTAGATAAAATGAGGTATATTTTTAAAATATTTTGCTCTGTGTTACTAGTAACTCAATTTTTTTCTGATATTATTTCAACATAGCAATCCATGTCACAAGTTATGAAGCCCTTGGTGGTTAATGTTCTGGGTGTTAGTGTAGCTCTGAGTTTGCAGACTGGAGTGTGTCAGAGCAGGCAGGGGCTGGAGGAGACGCGGCTGAATGGAGCAGGGAAGCAGAGAGCAGTTTCTGGGGGAAGCTGACCTGTGGACTCATAAGAGCACACAGTGAGCCCGATGCTGGTTCCGGATCCAGTCACTATCCCCCCACATGGCTGCTGGGTGAAGGGAAGATATTTCCGAGTCTGGGAGCAGGCTGCTCACAGCCCACCGCCAGTCAAGGCACCTGCTTCACGCAGGCGGCGTTGCCATCCTCGGCGTGAACAGGCAGGACGCCGCTGCATGCCTACTTAACTCATTTATAGTCCACCCAGCAGGGGCCGCAGAAACGCCCGGTCATGTCTGAGGGGCTCCTCGTCAGCCAGGGAAGCAATCCCGGGACGAAGAGCCAGATTGTTTTGGACCGAATCACAGAAGCAGATTGAACCATAAAAGTTACATACTGTTCTGTTATTGAAATGCTTAAGAAATGACTCACTGCAAACCAGAGTTCCTGAGTGTTCCAGGGCCTGACTTAAGTGCCCACTCAGTGTGCTGCTCAGTCTGGGCAGCGTGCTCTCAGGGAGGTCACGTGGGATCTTGTGCTGCTGTTCTTGGCAGACTGGCCCAGCAAGCCTCGCTTTTCAAGCAAACAGCACAAGAACCCCAGCGCTCTCCACTGAGCCCCAGCACTGGCTCCCTGACTAGGAGGCTCAGGGAGCCGGAGGCCTGGTAGGCTGCATATCCAGGCCCCACCCAGAGGACGCTTCAGTCCACTCAGGCCGTGCCCAGGCAGTGGTGAGTCCACACCTGCCCCAGCCGTCATAGCTGTGTGGAGGGCACCGAGGCCACAGTAATGAGGAGGAAGGGGTGGTGCCAAGTAGATCAACAGTGACCCCAACTCAGGCAGCTTGCTGTCTCAGGTAGGTTACAATGGGATGTCGTTGTGCCATTGGGGCTTCAAGATCCCAGCAGGAGCGTAAGGAAAGCAGTGCCTGGCCACCCCTCCCACGGCTGGGACTCTGCAAGGATAGCCCGTTTGTTTTGCTCCTCAAAGCATCACTCCTGGGCCCTTTCAACCACAACCTGTGGCTGCGGGCCTGCCACAACTCTCCGAGTGGAGACAGTTTTCTCTCCTGTGTTGTTCTTTCTCACCTTGTTGAGGTGCATCTTCCCATGCCTTCCTAAGCAAGAAGGCCGCTTGCCTCGGTGACACCTAACGCCTCTGTTGTTAAGAGGAATGTGCTTGCCTCAAGAATCTGGCCGCCATCCCTTCTCCTTCCTGATGTTTTTAGAAGCTGCTCCCTTGCCTCCCAGCCTCCATGTGCTGGAGATGCGGAAGTCTGATGCCTTTCTCTTTCTGAGATTTTCTGTTTGAGCCAGGTTTCCCCATCTCTGGAAGCTTTTGTTGGATCTTCTTGTCCCAAGTGATGTTCACCATGTTCCCCAAGTGGCTTCTCTCAATCAGCGGAATCATGTCTTTCAGTCTGGGACAGTTTCTTAAATTATTGCCTTCTGTTTTCTTTTTCCTTTCTGGAGCTATTACTCGTGATATTAGAATCCAAGAAGTTCAAAGAATTTCAAGCACAAGAAACATGAAGAAAAGTACATCATGATGTCTAAAACAATATTGAAAATGAACAAAGCTGGAGAACACACACTTCCTGATTTTTAAGACATACTAAAAAGCTACAATAATGAAAACAGAGTGGCTCCAGCATATGGATAAATGTATAGACCAATGAAATAGAATTGAGTCCTAAGTAAATCCATACATCTATGGCCGATTGCCAGTAAGAGTGCTGAGACCAGTCAATGGGGAAAGACTGTCTCTTCAACAAATGGACATCAACATAAAAGGATGACACTAGACAACTTCACACCATGCATAAAAATTAACTCATAATGAGCTGACTCTGAGCTAAAAATATAGTTCTTAGAACTCCTACAACTGAATAAAAGACAATTTAAAGATGGGCAAAGAACTTGACTAGGCATTTCTCTCCAAAGAGAAATGTACATTTAAATGAAAGGAAGCCTGATATCACGCAGTTAGAGAAAGGCAAATCAAGACCATGAGATGCCATGTCACACCCACTACCAGGGCAATAAATAAATAAATAAATAAATAAATTTAAAAAAAAGGAAATTAAGTATTGGCAAGGAGAAATTGGAACCTCATGTATTGTGGTGGAACATAAAATGGTACAACTACTATGGGATACAGTTTGGCAGGTCTTTAAAGAACCACAGAATTACACTACCCGGCAAGTGCAGTCCTGGGTATCCACCCAAAATTATTGAAAATAGTATTCAGCTGAAACTGGTTTGGCTCAGTGGATAGAGCGTCGGCCTGTGGACTGAAAGGTCCCGGGTTCGATTCCGGTCAAGGGCATACCTTGGTTGCGGGCACATCCCCAGTAGGGGGTGTGCAAGAGGCAGCTGATCGATGATTCTCTCATCGATGTTTCTAGCTCTCTATCCCTCTCTCTTCCTCTCTGTGAAAAATCAATAAAAAATATATTTAAAAAAAAAAAAAAAGAAAATAGTTATTCAGACCAACACTCATACATGACTGTTTATAGCAGCATAATTCATAGTAGCCAGAGAGGGGGAATAACCTGAGTGTCCATCGATGATAAATGGGTAAACAAAATGTGGCATATCCACAGTGAAATATTCAGCCATAAAAAGGAATAAAGTACCGACACCGACTACAAAATGAACCTTGAAAACATGTTAAGTGAAATAAGCCAGACACAAAAGGCCAGATTGTACGATCCATTTATCTGAAACATCCCAAACAGGTAAACCACATGGAGACACAGCAGATCAGTGTTGCCAGGCGGGGGGAGGGAGGGGCGGGGGGAGGGGGGATGGCTGCTTCTGGGGGTGATGAAAGTGACTGAACCTGGCAGAGGGGGATGTAATAAATGCCACTGAAATTGTACATTTAAAGCTTGTTCATTTTAGGTATGTGGATTTCACCTCAATTAAACCCAAATACTCAAGCCACTGGAACCAGCCCATTCCCACAGGCAGCGCTGCTGTGTGCGGGTCACTGCATGATCCTTACTTCCTGAGCCCCTTCTGCCGCTCCCCATCTGGATTCTCCTCCGGAAAAGGCATTTCCTTCTGCTTCCAGTCCACTCTGCCCCCATCACGCACGGGCTCATCCACCTGGCTGAGTTCCCTTTTAATAAGATTTCCTTGTTGAAACATTTTTCAAGAGAAAGTTAAAAAGAAAAGCACATTTTAATAAACCATAGATTCATCCAATTGTCAGTGTTAATACAAGGGAAACTAACATTTATCCTGCCCTTGGGCTAAGAACCCTAAACCTGCTCATTGCTGCCGTAACCCCGGGCAGTGCCCAGCACCGGGCAGTTAAAAGGCACACAGGCTTCTTGTTCAGTGTGTGGGAGCCAAAGAGCAGGCGGCCTGTGCAGGGTCAGAGCTGGACGACTCTGGAATCCAAGGCACTGGCTGACTTTGTCTTCTGGTCCCGCTCCCGGGCAGCCACGAAGTTCAGCAGGTCAATGGCGGTGACGACCCCAAACACCATCTGCCTCTTGCTGGACTTCTCAGGGCTGTGGTCTGAGGAGGGAATTAGGCAGTAGGTTAAAGCATCTCCACACGGAGCTGCCCTATTCCCAGACACTCAGCGGCTCCACCAGAGTGTGGCCCTGGGGACCAGCCCTGAGCCTGCCCAGGGCCTACAGGCTGAGTGTATTGTGGGAACCTGCGCAGCACCCACGGAGGACCACCAACAGATGCCTTCTGCTCACAGGAGCCATCTGGGCGAAGCTGCAGAGAGCAAGGTGTTAACCTCGCCAAGCCGTGCCCACTGGCCATACGCCTGTGGTCTGTCTGGGTGCCCAAAGTTCAAGTCTTGGCATGAAACTCCAGCACCAAGCACACCCACAAGCTACATAAGCTCACACCTCTGGCCTGTGATTATCTTCAAATCCATGCTTTTCTCTGGGGCTTAGAGGGAACGCTGGCCCTGGGCCCGCTAAGAGCAGTGAGGATTGTTGAGGTGGTTGGACTTGACTGGCCCCTGGAATGCCCAGATTGGTCAGACGCTCTCCTGGGTGTTTCTAGATGAGGTCAGCATTTGAATCGGTAGGCTGAGCAAAGCAGGCTGCCCTCTGGTGTGAGTGGCGGGCCTCCTCTAACGAGCTGAAGACCGAGTAGGAAAAAAAGGCTCCCCATGTCAGAGGGGACCTTTCCAGCCTTTGGACTTGAACCGAAACGTTGGCTTCTGGGTTTCGAGTCTGCCCACTCCCCCTGCAGGTCATGGGACTCGCCAAACTAGTCGTGTGAGCCAGACCTGGTAATAAATCTACATACACACATCCCTCTGGCTCTGTTTCTCCGGAGACCCTTGTCATCACGAAGCACAGAGAGCCCGGTGGAGCTGAGGTGTGGGTGAGAAGCACCCAGGTCACATTTCTATTCCGCCAGACCCCAGCCCAGCGTCTTGACATCTGCCCCTAGGCTGGAGTGCAGCGAGACAGAGGAGCCAGACACCCTGCTGGCCTATTCAAGCACCTCAGGGAAAAACACGGGAGCAGAGAGGACACCAGCTCCCACATTTCAGGGACTTGGAGGCAAAGTGGCATTTGGAGAAGTGTGTCCCCTGCAGGGGAGGGTGGTCTGTGCAGCCTCTGCAGCCTGGCCCTCCAGAACCTCGGAGCCTCATGCACAGCGGCGCTGGCCACCTCTGTCAGGGCTCAGAGCCTGTTAGGACCCTGCAGTTCCGCCAACAGCAGGGAGGCCGCAGTGGACACGGTACCGGGCGTGCTGTGCCCAAGGACGCTTCCTATAGGGACCCTGAAATCGGGACTCGTTCTGGGGTGTGTTTACATATGAGTAAACGTGAGGTGAGGGAGAACCCTCCCAAACCAAGCTTCGGGGTCTGGCACCCCGGACAGCGGGCGTACATACCTGCAGGCCCCCCCACCACTCCTGCCAAGGCCTGGTCCCGCGCTGTGGAGCCAAGGACGGGAGACGGTTAGGCTTGGCCACCCAGGCCCCCAGGCGGCCCTCAGCTGAGTGGGGGGCGGGCTCCAGGGCACTCCCAATTCCGATTACAACCCTTACCCTGTGGGCACCCACAGAGGGGCTCCTTTAGGAACCGTGCCCAAGGCTGAGGATGATTGCAGGTCACCACCCCTGAGTCCAAAAGCGCAGGCGGCAGCCTGGGACAGGCCTCAGGGGCCCGAGCCCTCAGGGCGCCCCCAGCCGGCCCCCAGCCCCACTTACACTGGATCTGCTCGTGCACCACCAGGGCGAAGTGGTCCGTCTCCAGGATGCGCGAGAGCATGCCCAGCGGGTCAGTCAGGCGGATCTGGAAGAGAGGCCGCAGTCAGCGCCCACTGGGCAGCCCAGCCAGGCCCTCGGCGGAGAGGAGCGCGATGGAACCTCAACTGTTTGGACAGCATGCTCTCCTGGGGTCTCCTTGTTACAGGGGCAGGGGTGGGGTGGGGTGGGGAGGGGATGAAATGGGCACAAATATATGGGTTCCAGTGACATGCCAGCTGTGTGTGTAGTGTGGGGAGGGGAAAGGAAGGTCAAATTATCTCCTAGGTTTGGGCTCAATCTTAGTCGCACTCACAGGAGGTTGGAGAAGGCAGGTGTGAAATGGGGACCAGGGAGAGGGGGCACCCCGATGGCACTGCCTCTGGGCCACAGAGAGCAGGGTCCAGTCGGCTGCCCAAGCCTGTCAGAGGGTGGCCAACATTGCCTGAGAAGCGGGCTTCTCCCAGGACCTTCTATTAAATCACTGTGAGCCAGGTGTTCTTAAACGAAAGCTTCTCGGGGGAAATGAGGGCCCGATGTTAAGAAACCGACCCCCAGGCGTGGCCGGAATACAGCGGGCGTGCGCGGGCCCTCACGAATGGGCCTTTCCCCACCGCCACCCTGCGAAGCTGGGCCGAACTCTCAGATGTACGGGTTCGAGGGGGGGCAGCCAGCACTGGCCCGGCTGCACGGGAGCGGTGCAGAGGGTTGGGGACCTGGCCCCTCACCCAGGAAGCACTGTGTCCCGCCCCCAAGGACAGAGGCGGAGCCCATACCTGCTTGAACTGCTTGTAGATGACCTTGTGAACTTGGTCTGATGGCTGCACCTTCCCAGCGAGCAGGCTGGACAGCATGTTCCCCAGAGTCACCATCCCCAGGATCACTCTGAGGGGTGTGGGGGGTGGGTCAGTGCAGGGCCCTCCCTGAGACAGCAGGACCCGCCCACAGCCGTCCTCCCTCCGCGCCAGAATGTGGAATCCCTCTTAAAGTTCAACAGATACCTGCCGAGTGCTCACATGTGGCAGGAAGACAGTGATCAGATGCCCTGCCCTGGACTTGCCCATCCAGGGGCAGACAGTAAGCCATGAGTCCTTTGGGTATTTCCATCTGACAAGTGTCAGTCATGGGACCATGTCTCCTCCTGGGCTCAGGGTTAGCACGGCCACCCCCTCCCAGCCAGCGCTCAGGAACATGGCCATGGACATCCCTATGCGGGGACTGAGGCCAGCCGGCCGCCCTGTCCTGGATATGGCTGAGACTGACCCCGATTCATCGACCACGGGCACCTGGTCGAAGCCCTTCTCCCGGAGGATCTCGATGGTGTGCTTGCAGGTGACCGTGGGCAGCACCGTCAGCGGAGTGGACAGGCTCAGCTCCTGGACTTGGAGGTGCCACCACCTGAGGGGAGAGGGCAGGGCGGGGAGGGCTGAGGGCCAGCAGGTGGGAGTCCAGGATAATTCACGCAGGGAGAGTGCGGATGACCAGCCAGACGTGGGACAGGCACAGCACCCGGGTCCCAGGGACCTCGTCCGCAGCCATGTGGCTCTGGGCGTGCCTGCTCAGAGGTGTGCTCACCAGGGCTTCTTCACCGTGAGGCCCTCCTCCTTCAGGAAGCCCTTCTGCAGCATCCACCTGTCACTCAGGAACTTGGACCTGCAGGAGACGGGAGGTCAGCAGGGCCTGGCGGAGGGTCTCACCACCGTCTCTGCCCACACCAGGGGGCACAGTTCCCACAGAAGCCCAGGACCCCTCCCCGACCCCACCGGTCCAGGAGCCCCCCACGTGGCTGGCTGGAGCTCCAGGAAGAGGCCTGGGAACCAGACTGTAGAGAGCCCGTGGGAATGTGATGTCCAGGGGCATCTGGTCTACCAGCACAGAGATGCTGTTCTGGAACCTTTGCCGTCGGCCCCCTCCTCCCAGCCCTCCTCACTTCTGCTTCGCCAGGGACCTGCTCTAAAAAGGTGGACTGAAAGGGGAGGGGGGCTGTAAAGGGTAGGGGCAGCCATATATACTCAGTGGCCAGATTATTATGATCTCTGGAAGCATAATAATCTGGCCACTCAGTGTATATCCTATATAATAAAAGCCTGATATGTAAATTCTCCCCTCAACCAGAAGGCAGTTTGGCCAATCACCCATGTTCCCTCCCACTGGCGAGGCTGGTCGGACCCCACCCATGCACAAATTCATGCACCGGGCCTTTAATACACACACACACAGAGGCCAGATCATCATGCGTTCAGAGATCATCATAATCTGGCCACTCAGTGCACATGGTGACGGGAAATGATTTGACTTTGGGGGGTGGACACACAATGCAACATACAAACCATGCACCATAGAAATGTGCACCTGAGGCCTATATGATCCTATTAACCAACGCCACCCCGAGTCTAAAGAAATAAAAACAAAGAGACATGTTGCATCCTCCAATGGGCCAGAAGGCAAGATGGAGAATGATGCTCTACTAAGAGTGGAAGAGAATAAAAACAAATAAACAAATAAACAAATAAATACAAAGGTGGCTCCAGGACCCACGTAGTGGGGAGCAGTGGGGAGCAGATGACCTTGGCAGCTGTGGTGGAGGCCTGGCTGGGGAGGGGAGTGCAGGGCTTGCAGGGCCCCTGGCCCCACCCCGAACCCCTGCTGTCAGATCTCAGGGGAGATCCAGCGGCGTCACCACAGCATCCCCGAGGCGGTGCCAGGCAGGCCAGGCCTGCGCGGGAGGAGGGCGGAGGCTGCTTACATGTAGTTGCGGACAGAGTCGGGCAGAATCACCACACAGCGCTGGCCCTCCCGCAGCTCCTGGGCCGCCTTCACCGCCACCGACATGGCGCTGCCCGAGCTGCCACCTGCCGAGACCCAGCCCAGTGTCAGAGGGAGGCGAGCCCGCAGGAGCCTGGTCCCCTCTCCTCGCCACAAAGCTCTGGAGATGGACACCCTCCAGCCTCTCCCAGCACCCGCCCCGCTTGGAACCCCCATTGATGGGTGGGTGGGGGTGGGGGGAACTCCCCAACGACAGGGCTGGTCTTGATTGAAAAAGCCAGGTGTCCTGACATTCTGGCCCCAAAGCATACACCAATCACAGTGCTCCTCTCAGCAGCCACCCCTGCCCTCACTGGTGACTGTGGGAGAGCGAAGACAACAGCTGCTTCCTCTTCCTGTCAAGCTCTGGGCCCCCCGGCCTCCCAGGCCCTCTCAGGCCCTCATGCCATGCCTCATGCTCCGGCGGTTAAACACAGGAGACAGCATGCGGCTGCAGGCACCCCACGGCCCCGGACCCTGACCCAGACCTCTGCCACACTGTAAGGGCCCTCCTACCGGCCTGTGGAGTGACCGCCGATCGGAGGACAGGCCGGCTGTCCCCCTGGGGGTCAGAGTGGACGGACGGCACCGGGGAAGCCGCCATGCAGCCCAGGATGGGGAGCCTTTACAATCTGGCCCGGAAGCCGGCAGAAGGCAAGCGCCCCCCGTGTCTCTGCGCCCCGGCCGCCGCCCCGCCCGCCACTCACCGCACAGCAGTCCCTCCTGCGCAATCAGCATGCGGGCAAAGGCAAAGGACTCCTCGTCGTTGCACTTGAACCACTTGTCCACCACCTGCGGGCAGGACCAGACTGCCGGCTCCGGGGGGCGCTCGGGCGGGGGTGCTGCCGGGGTGGGGGGCCCCCAGCTGTGCTCACAACCTCACGTCCGGGAACTGCGACCCTTAACGGGCACGGCCCGGGCCCTGATCCGGGGTCCGAGACTCAGGTCTCCAAACCTGGAACCTCCTACCTCTCCCTGGTCCAACACACGTGCACGCGGCTATTCAACTGCCCGCCGGCTCCCGAGGCCCGGCCGTGTGTCCTGTGGCTGGACTCTCCGTCCCTCAGAACAAAGCCCCCTGGTGGGTCCTTCAGAGTCTGTTCTGGGGTCCTTACCTCCTAGGTTTCCCCTACTCAACCGCCAGAGCTCCCGCCTCCGCAGGGGCCTGGTCTGTGGGCACGGCCAGAGCTGAACTCTGCGAGTCTTTGCCCCGTAACTGCATGTCACTACCTGGATATGGTGCAGCCTGCCGCCCGGTCCTGACCTGGGGCTCCACCCTTCCCCTACCTGCTTACAGGGTCATGTCTCTCCTCCTGCCCCACAGGAAAGCCAGCCGGGCGCCAGGGGTTGGTCAGCCAGCCATGCAGACGTGCAAGCTGTCAAAGAGCGAGCCCTGAGGAGGGGACGCGAACACCAGCCCCACCTACCGTCCGGTCCAGCACCGTGGGGATGAAGTCATAGCCAATCCCTTCCACCTCGTAGGCCGTCAGCTCCGTCCGGTTCAGCTCCTCGGGCTCAGCGAGGATGGAGCCTTCAGGATCCACCCCAATGATCTACAGGGGGAGACCGTTAGGGCTGGTGCCATCATCGGAGGCAAAGACCACCCCCGATGGGCACCTGTTAACGATCTGCCCGGGGGGTGCAGGTCTTGTTCCCGGCTCGGGGTGATTAAAACTCAGGGGCAGCTGGGAGAAGTGGATCCAGGCAGTTCCCCGCACAGAACGTCCCAGGGCAGCCTGGCACACGCCCCGGGGGCAGTGGGGCCTGGAGAAGTGCTGGGCGCTGACCTCTTTCTGGGCAGAGGGAGGCAGTGGGCTCAGCACCACCCGCCACATATTTCTAGGAGCCCCACCCCAGGCCCCTCAACTCCAAACCCGGGGCCCTCCCTCTCAGAGCCCCCGACGGGGCACATGCAGGTCCTGAACCCAAAAGCTTCAAGATTCACAGTGACCCTTGGGCGCCACCCAAATGGACTCCCATCCCCCCCCATTTGGTCGCTGGGCTCCTCGCTCCCGGCAGAGCCCACAACCCCCTGGCCGCCCGGGCACTCACTTTGCACCCAGGGCACTTCTCCTTCAGCTTCCTGGCGATGCCTGTGATGGTGCCTCCGGTGCCTGCCGAAGCCACCAGCATGTCCAGCTTCCCTGAAGGAGGAACATTCTAATACGTGAAAACTCACTCGACCAAGATGAAGGCAGGTCGTCAAAAGGGTCAAACTTCAGTTCCCACAGGCTCTCCTCACAGCCCTTTGTCCTTGAGAAGCACCCCCTGGGCCTCAGGGGCCGCGAGCTTCACTAAGTCTCGGCACGGACTCTACTCGGTGTGAGGCCCGGCAGGAGGTGCAGGAAGGACAGATGCAGAGGCTGCCTGCGGGGCACGGGGCCCAGGGAGGCTCCTCATGCGTTTTTTCTTTTTTAAAAAAAATATACTTTTATTGACTTCAGAGAGGAAGAGAGAGGGAGAGTGTGGCGAGCCGGCACGGCCATGGCACACTCAGCCCCATGTTGGGCGCCGTACGTGCCGCGCCAGCTCAGCCAGGTTCGGTGAGCCTGAGAGGGGGCAGGCGGTGAAGGATGGAGAAAAGACAGACAAGAGAATGAAAGCTGGGGCCGGGCGGGACGCTGTCCTCTCCGATGAAGAGCTAGCGATAGCACCAAGACCACCAGCCGTCTTTATTTTATAGCCGATGCCACGAGGCAAAGGAAGGGCGTGGTCAGGATGTTTACCACATTCCCGTGGGTTTCGAATCTACTCAATTACATGCACCTGAACTCTATCAAGCCCACATCACTCAGGCATGTGGGGCCACGTGTTCAGACCATAGGGGCCAGCTTACAACTCCAGCTGTTGGCTATCATTGTGCTGGGAGGGCTCTGCCCTCCACGCTGGGACTTGCACGTGGCCTGAGAGGACTGTGCCCTCTCATCAGTCCAAACACTGTAGCCGCTCTCCACAGGAGAGAAATAGAAGCATCAATAATGAGAATCATTGACTGACTGCTCCTGTATGCCCCACACTGGGAATCGAGCCCGCAATGTTTGTGCATGTGCCCTGACCTGGAACCGAACTGAGATCTCCTGGTTCACAGGTCGACGCTCAACCACTGAGGCCCCCCGGCCAGGCACTATGCACTTTCCTGTGCTGCTTGCTTTTGGCCGATGACAAAGAGATAACTAAATTACACAGGAACCAGAACGAATCACCCAGGCTTGGTTCAGAAATCATCTGGGCTCTCTCGCTGCCGAGCGCCAGCCCAGGCATCCTGCAGACAGGTCTGCGCGGGCCCCGTGCCGAGGTGGAGGGCTGTTTTTGCCAAATGAGAGAATTCTCACACATAAAACTCCGGGGAGCCAATGCCTGGATCCCACCACCGGGCAGAATCCCCTCCTCTCTCCTAGGGAAACAGCCCTCCAGGAGCCATCACAGTCCTGCGGACGGGCCTTGGCACCGGTTACATGGAGATGTGCCAGGGAGCCTCAGGTCCGTACAGAGAGTAAGCCAACCATGGCATTACCACCCAAGCTGGGAGACGGGAACACCTGAAGGTGGAATCCAAGGCCCAAGTCGGGGCTTGATGCCTAGTGCCCTTCAGCCACGTGAAGCCCCAGCTGTGAGCCCAGCTGTGAGCCCAGCCCCGCCAAGGACACCCTCACTGCCTGCACCCGGGAGTTTCTGCAGCTGGCAGACAAACAAGACTGCCTGCTGATGCGCAAGAGAGCACAACAGAAGCAGAAACCGCTCCAGAGAGATGCTCTGGATAGCACTTCAGAGGGAGGACATTTGATCTGGGTTTTGAAGAATGCATAGGAGTTTGCCAAAGAGTGGGTAGGTAATCCGGACACCCCCAGACAACCAGGGAGAGCGGCGGGGGGGGGGGGGGGGGGGGGGGGGGCGGGCGGGATAGGCGCACACACCATCGCACTGCTCCAGGATCTCCTCGGCCGTGCTGTCGTAGTGAGCCACGGGGTTGTTGACGTTGCGGTACTGCAGGAGACAGCAGAGGGGCTGTGAGAGGCAGGCACACACGCAGCCACAACAGGCGCAGGGCAGCGGGCAGGCAGACACAAACATTAAACCCCCCTCTTCAGATGCAAATTTCTGAGTCAATAACCCGGGAGCGAAATGAGTGAGACAGAAGCACGTCCAGGGAAAAGGGTTTTACACCTTCTGAGAGCTCCCAGGGTCCTCAGCCAAAGTCACGCCCACCCAGTACCACGACCCGAGGCCTGGCTTCACGCTGGAGGCTCCTGAGCTGGGAGACGCCTGGGGCACGTGCCACCACCTTCTGGCTCTCAGCCTCTCAGCACCCCCCACCCCGACACCCCCAGGAGACCCCCTGGGCCCACCCTCTGAATGCACGGCACCCCGGCCCCCAGCCTCACCTGGTCCAGGATGTGAGAATTGGGGATCTCGTTCTTCAGCCGCCACGCCACCCCCACGTGCGACTCGGGGGAGTCGAACCTGGCGTTGGTGGGTGTCCTCACGATCTCGGCGCCCAGGGCCCGCAGGACGTCTACCTGCGGGCGACAGGGAGCTCGGCCCGCGGCCCGCCGCCCGCCCGGGGGTCCCGGGAGGCAGGCCCGCCACCTACCTTCTCCATGCTCATCTTCTCGGGCATCACGATGATGCAGCGGTAGCCCTTCACCGCGGCCGCCAGGGCCAGCCCGATCCCTGCGGAGCACAGGGTGAGCCGCTGCCCGGCACCTGCAGCCGGTCTGGGTGCCGAGACCAGCCGAGGGCCCCGGAGCGGGCACTGCCCGCTGTCCGCAGGGGTGAGAACGCGGAGACAAGTGGACGGGCGCGTGCTCGCAGGGAGGGAGAGCCAGGGGCAAACACAAGCTCAATTCCTCCAGCTGCTGCTGCTGCCACGGCTCAGTGTGGGTGCCGGCTCGGTGTGGGTGCCAGCTCGATGTGGGTGCCCCCGGCTCGGTGTGGGTGCCGGCTCGGTGCGGGTGCCGGCTCGGTGTGGGTGCCGGCTCAGCGTGGGTGCCCAGCTCGGTGTGGGTGCCCGGCTCGGTGTGGGTGCCGGCTCAGTGTGGGTGCCCGGCTCAGTGTGGGTGCCCGGCTCAGTGTGGGTGCCCGGCTCGGTGTGGGTGCCCGGCTCGGTGTGGGTGCCGGCTCAGTGTGGGTGCCCGGCTCAGTGTGGGTGCCGGCTCGGTGTGGGTGCCGACTCAGTGTGGGTGCCCGGCTCGGTGTGGGTGCCCGGCTCGGTGTGGGTGCCCCCAGCTCAGTGTGGGTGCCCACTGCTCGGTGTGGGTGCCCGGCTCAGTGTGGGTGCCCACTGCTCGGTGTGGGTGCCCGGCTCAGTGTGGGTGCCCCCAGCTCAGTGTGGGTGCCCGGCTCGGTGTGGGTGCCCGGCTTGGTGTGGGTGCCGAGGACCGTAGCAGGGAGAGCAAACACTGTGGGCTATGGGTGGGCACCCGGTCCTTCTAGGAAAGGAAGGAGCCCCGGAGGCAGGCAGAGCCCAGCAGGGCGGCCTCCCTGGTCACAAAGGGGTCGGGGCTGCCGTCCAGAGGGCAGGGGTTCGAGCCGAAGAAGAAAATTCCTGTGGACCCGACGGAATTTGCCCACCTGGGCTTCAGACTCGCTGGGGACCAAGCACCCCTCCTCTGTCTGGTCCCTCCCTTTGCAACAGGGGAGTCCGTCCTATGTTTTTGAATCCTGTGACCCGCTGGTTTCACAGGCTCACAGCTGGGGGAACTGGCCGGGAGGACACTCCCCCACCCTGACGGGGATGAGCCCTGGCCTGCAGGGAAGAGGCTGGAGGAGCGGACCTGTGGGGCTGCTGGGGTGATCTGCATGTGAGAAGGCATGGATCCGGGGGCCAGGCGGCAGAGCTACGGGCTGACCTGTGTCCTCCGAAATTCCTACACGGAAGTCCACCCCCATCACCTCAGAAAGCAACTGTGCTTGCGGTGGTCTTAGAAGAGGGGGTAAGGCTAAGTGAGGTCACGCAGGACAGGTGTCCCCGGAGTAAGAGGAGGACACGGACACGTGGGGAGAGGCGGCCGTGTGAGGAGCAGGGAGGCAGCGCCCACAGCCCAGGAGAGGCCTCGGGAGGAACCAGCCTGCGAGCCCCTGGCCTGGCCTCCACCCCCAGGTCGGGCAGGGGGCCGGCGAGCTGGCTAAGCCGCCCTCGGGGGTTTCTGCAATGGCAGCGGGAGGGATCTGAGGCAGATTTCCAGTCTGGAGGGGGGGTGGGTAGCAGCTCAGGTGAGCATCCGACCTCACCCATGCAGGCCTGGCTGCCAGATGGCGGAGGAGGCGGCACAGCACGCAGCTGTTGGCGTGCACTCTGCCGAGCGAACGGCGGGGAAGAGCCGCCGGCCAGGCCCGTAGCAGCCGCAGGTCCCCCTGCCCAGGGTCCCCCATCCCGGGGTCCCCCCGCCCGGGCCGGGCCTGCCAGCGCCCACCTGTGTTCCCGGACGTGGGCTCGATGATGGTGTCGCCGGGCTTCAGCACGCCCGCGCGCTCCGCCTCCTCCACCATGCGCTGGCTGATGCGGTCCTTCACGCTCCCGCCCGCGTTGAAGAACTCACACTTGGCCACTGGGCGCCGGAGACGGGTCATGAGACAGGACGGCCCCGGACCCCCGTCCGTCCCCTCCCCCACTCCCTGCTCCCCCCGGAGGCGGGGCCAGGCCTGGTCTCCGCGGGTCTGTGCATCGGACCCCTCCACGCCCACCCACCACCCAGCTGGCAGGGCCTTGCAGAGACCACGTGGCAGCTCCCAGGGAAGGAGACAGGCGCCCCCAAAGAAGCCCCCACCGGGGGTTCGGGTCAGACCCCCAGCAGTCCCAACAGGAGCTTGCGGGCGAACAGCGGTCGGCTCACTTGAGCCTCCTGCAGCCGTAAGGCCCAGGCATACCCAGTGGCCCCTGCCAGGCAACTTGATGCCCCAAAGCCACTGCACCCGGGTCACACCCAAACCAGGCCCCCCAAACCCTCCACACCCCGCCTCCCACCGCCCAGGCTCTCTACTCTCTGCCACTCGCCCTGCCCAGCTGTCCTTCCCTGGGCCCAGGCCTTCGCTCTGCTCTTTCCTCAGGACGACTTCCCCCACCTCCTCAAAGTTCGTAGTGTTTGCAAGAGGAAGATGCTGCCCGGGCCAGCCTACGACCCCCCAGCCCCAGCCCCCAGCCCCCGCGGGCCGAGCGCAGACGGGGGAAGCGGGTACTCACGGAGCTCACACTTCAGGCCAAAGTTCTTCCCGATCTTATTGATCCTCACCATGGGGGTATCTCCAATTTTCTTCAGGATATTTGGCAAGATTTTGGGCGATTTTGCCCTAAAACAGAAGAGCCCATGATTACTCAGAAAAACAAAATGATACAGCCCTGGCAGGTCCGCACATTCCTTTAAGTTAGGGGTGTCGAACTCAATCAGAGAAGGGGCCAAAATCTAAACTCCAGCCTAAATCGCGGGCCGAATGGTTTACTGAACAGTCATAAACTGTCATTGTGATGGAAACGCAGCGGAGTGCAGTGATGACAGCGCGGTGCGGGCCACATTGCAAGGCCTGGCGGGACGGATTTGGCCCGCGGGCCTTGTGTTTGACACATGTGCTTTAAGTCAAAGAACTGCCCTGGCCGGTGGCTCATCTATCAAAGGTTGCCGATTGGGCCCAGCTGGTGTGGGTGTGGCAGAGGCTGGCCATCAAACTGTGAGCCAGGAGGTCAGGGTTCGATTCCCAGTCAGGGCACAGGCCTGGGCTACGGGCTAACCCCCAGCGAGGGGCATGCAAGAGGCAGCCGATCAACGATTCTCTCTCACTGATGTTTCTCTCTCTCTCCCGCTCCCTTCCTCTCTGAAAACAATTTTTAAAATTATACGTATTTTTTAAAAGGTTGTGGGTTAAATCCCAGAGGCCCCAAAACTGGTAAACCTGCTGCCTTCCACGCAGACAAGCTGGCATCCGGCTGCTCCCTCCACTGTGGAAGGAGCTGGAAGGGACAGCCAGGCCAGAGGCAGGTGCCAGGTGAGGGGGGAGCTAGGCTGGGGGCAAAGGGCTCCTGACCCCACTCTGCAGGCCAGGTTCTTGGGGCCGCGCGGGGTTGGCTCATTAACTAGTTAAAGCCAAGGCCGGACGGAGGTAAACACCGGAACCGTCACGTGGTGGTGGCGAAGGTCACAGCCGCCCGGCGGGGGCTGGGGCGGCCAGAGCGGCTGTGGCCCCCCCACCGCTAGGCGGGGGGACGGGGGAGGCAGGCAGAGAACCCGGTCACCTTGCCTGCGGTCATCAGGGCAGGCCCGGGGAGAGCCTGAACCGCAGTGGCCCTGGGTCACGTTCTCTCAATGGCTTGCACTGTGCCAGCCCGAGGCCTCCAGGACAACCCCACTGGTTCTTAGAACCCCCCTCCCCCATACACACACACTCCTTACCAGAGCCAGGGCCCTGCCTCCCCACCCCTGAGGCCCCTCCACTCACTTATCTGCTTCCACTCTGGCCCTCGTTGTAAGCCCCCCCCACCTCGGAGCCCCCTGGAACCCCCTTTCCCAGAAACCCACACGTCGGCACCTTCTGCCTGTGCAGTAACAGCTCCAGGGCCTTCCCCTGGCCAGGCCACCTGTCTCCCGATCAGGAACCCCAAGGGGCTGTTTCCTCTCGGGGACCTTGGTCTGGTGTCCCCCCTGGCAGGTAAGCTCCCGCCTGACCTGGGCCCAGGCCCAGCTCCCTTCTAACCGGTACCTGACCCAGGACAGGGGCATAGGGCTCAGCTTCCAGCGGGATTAGCCTTAGGGCTTTCGGGGGGGGGGGGGGGTGACTAGACCAGGAAGTGAGTGGCAGGTGTCATGCTGTCACACAACCTTCCGCCCCAGGACCCAGAGGGAGGTCCCCCACCCTCAGACCCGGTCTTCCCTGCCTGCCCCCAGCGGCCACACCCCGCCATCACCTGCGGCTTCGTTTGTTCTGGCACCGAGGGCTCATCCCGGTTGGCCAGCGGCCCATTGGCCTCCTAGCACCCAGCGCTGAGATACGTTCAGCGCTTGAGCTTCTGGGTTTGTAAATTTCCATTCCTATTTATTGGCCCCGCAGAGGAGTACTCCCCTTTCTCCACCCCCGGTTCTGACCTTAAAATCAATAACCAGGAATGTTGATAACGCAGGTTATACTGAATAAGAACCGAATATCTAAGCCCAGCTGGCAGGGCTCAATGGTTGGGCATCGACCTATGAACCAGGAGGCCACGGTTCGATGTGGGCTCAATCCCCAGTGTGGGGCCTGCAGGAGGCCGCCTATCAATGATTCTCTCTCATCATTGATGTTTCTCTCTCTCTCTCTCTCTCCCTTTCTTTTTGAAATGAATAAAAATATATTTAAAAACAAAACACACAAAAGCAAAAACAAAAGAAGAACCAAACATCTGAAAAACATAACCTTTGACTCTGAAAGATTATACAAGGGAAATAAAGATGGTTATCTAACACAGGGAGCTCAATTTAAGTTTCCCAGTGGCCGGGGGCTCTGTCTTTTTTTCCTTTGGCCGGATAGATCTCGTGCACCTACAACAGGCACAGCACACAGTAGGAGCTTCGTAAAGATGGGCTGAGAACTTGAATGAACATGGTTTCTATTGTAGTTGTTCGGAACAAGATAATGGCTACTTCTACCCACTGGAAGGCTTAAAAAATTGTGGTTAATTCACCCAACAGTCTCTGTCCAACCACAGAAAGAGGTCACTATGGAAAAGTTGGTCCGGAGCAATGTTTACGACTAGAGTTCAGCAGGAGGTGTGGTGTGAACCTAATGCTGAAAACGCACTCACCTCAAACCCTGTGTGAGCCGCCCGCCCTGCCAGGGAGCCTCCCCCGCCCCTCCCTCAGTGTGCCAGGTGGGCGCTCAGCATCTACCCGTGCGGGGCACCAACCGGCGCAAACAAGCCCTGGCCTGAGCCTTGGTGGACAGCGCCCCCACCCAGCAGCTCAGCGATGGCAAGGGGGGTGGCTCCGCCCTCCAGGCGGGGCAGGGACTTACAAGGCGGTGTGGTGATGTGGGGAGTCCGAGATGGGCCTGCCCAGCTTCCAGGAGCACCTGCTCGGGGTATCGGGCCGGATCCACTGGTGGTCCTTGGGGTCCTTGTCCCCTGCGGGCCCCTGCTCCAGGCTCCCTTTTGCCGAGTGTGTGCCTGAGAGGTGGGGGCACCTGGCCACCCCCTCTGCTGCTTGGAATGTCTCAGAAGACATGCTTCGCTCTGTCAGAGGACGGGAAAGAGAAGCCATCGGTTCAGGCCGTTCCCAGACGCTGCGGAAGAGCCTGCTCTGGTGCGGCTGGGCCCGGGGACTGCCGCCGCCCGCCCGCCTGCCCTCCCGGGGTGCAGGGCTCCGCACACTCAGGGGCTCAGCAAGAACAGGCCCCAAGTGCTCGGCCAAGTTTGGTGGTTTTCTCAAAAGGTTAACTAGCCTGGCCTGCATGGCTGAGTCAGTCTATGTAAGAACCAGGAGGTCACCGTTCCATTCCCGGTCAGGGCACAGGCCAGGTTGGCAGGCTCCATCCCCAGTGTGGGGCGTGCAGGAGGCAGCCATCCATGATTCTCTCTCCTCACTGATGTTTCTCTCTCTCCCTCTCTCTTCCTCTCTGAAATCAATAAGCAAACAAACAAATAAACAAATAAATAAGGTTAACTACCCCATAATTCTACTCCTGGCATCTATCCAAAAAAATGGAAACAGAGATTTGCACACCACATTCATCACAGCACTATTCACAACAGCCACAATGTGCAGACAAAGCAAGTGGTCTTGGCGTCACAAAGTGAGGCATATTCATACAATGAGGTATTATTTGGCCAAGCCCGGCCGATAAGGGGGACAGAGCCTTCCTGCCCTGTCCTGCACCTGGCCCGTGGGGACCGGATCCTTCCATTCTGCAGGCCACCCCACCCCGCAGCCTGCAGCACCCTGGCTGGTGGGTGCTTGCTGGGTCCCGGGCCTGGCCACAATCCCACCCAGACCGGCTCCAGCACATACAGGCAGCTCCTTCTTGGCAACTAGCCTCACCCTGGAGCAACCTCCAGCGCGGTAAGGGGCTGATGGGAAATGAATTGAAATCGATCTGGTGCGCAGAACCAAAAGGCACTCTGCTTGGTAACAAGGGTCTGAACCTGCAGGCTCTGCCCTGCAGTGCAGGACGTGGCTTCCGGAGGGGCTGCTGCAGAGTGGGGGGAGGGGGGGGCGGGCTCACTGTGAGGTCTGATCAAATAACTGAATGGATGCACCCCCCACCCCACCCCCAACTGGCTTTTCAGGCCGTTTCACGATGGACATCCCCTTCGCCCAGACCACATTTCACTTGCTGCGACCACACTCTGGGGACGCACAAGGAAAAGCCCGCCAAAGCCCTTTACAGGCTGCTGCTCCGGTCCCTGCGGGCTGGGGCCGGCCAGGCTCAGCCACCTGGTGCGCGGACGGTGGGACAAATCCTAATCCCTCACCAGGCCGCGCTGCCTTCCTCCTCCTCTGCCTTCCTCCTCCGGGCCGCAGTCCCCGTGCACGCAGGGCATCCGCAGGGCCACCCGCCTCGGTGGCCCCCAGGGGGCGGTGAGGGCCCGGGCGGATGGAAATCAGAGAACTGCCAGGTGGGAAGCCGCGGCCACTCAGCAGATCTGGACACCGGATTTGGGGGGTGGGGGCCTCTCGGGGACACAGGTTGGGATCCATACGCCCGACTAATCCCGAGGCTAAAAGTTTTGGTCCCCGCCCCGCCCCCACCCGCCCCCGCGCCGGGCTGGGCCCCGCGCACCTACATCCACATCCACCCGCACCCCGGCCAGCGGCGGGAAGGAGCACTTTCCCGTCCGAAAAGCCGCGAAAACCCTATTACAGCTCATCGCCCTCAAATGCCGCCCCCCACCCCTAAACCCGCGTCCCCGCGGGGCGCTCCCAGGCTCGCGGCCCCGCGCCCCCCGCAGGCGCAGTGGGGTCCGGCCGGGGCCACGTGGGCGCTGAGCCCCGGCTTCGGGGGGCTCCGGACCGGCAGAGGGGGTCCGGGGGACCGGGAGGGGTGGCCGGCTCCTCTCCGCCGCGAGCGGCTGCAGATGATGCAACCCCGGCGGGGGGCGGAGACCCGGGCCCCCGGGCCCCGGCCGGGCCGGCCGGGCCGTGCCCACCTGGATGGAGCGCGGGGAGGCGGCAGCGGGCGCGTCCGAGGCGGCGAGCGGCGGCGGCGAGGCGAGCGGCGCGGGGAAGACGCGACCCCCGGCGCGGGCGGCACTCTGACCCCGCCGAGCGCGGCTGCACGGCGATTGGCCGGCGGCGGGGGCGAGGGCCGGCGCCCGCCCAATCCCGAGCGCGGAGCGCCCGCCCGCCGCCCCGCCCCCGCCCCGCCCCCTACTTCCCCCTCCTCGCCTCCTCTCATCCCTCCCCTCCCCCCTCCGGAGGGGGCAGGGCCGCACCCCTCCCCGCCTCCCTGCAGCCCCGCGGGTGGGGACCCCACCCCACGCCCGACCCACGGCCCGCTCGCCCCACCCACTCCCCCTGTTCAGCCGGGCGCACCCCCTCCCCGCTGCCCGCCCATCGCCCACTCCCCGCGGCTCCCCTATGGCCCCCGACCCCAGGTCCCGCCCGGGCCCTCCCCATGTCCGCGGCCTCCGGCTGGGCGGACGCGCAGTCCCCGTTGTCCCGAGGCGTTTTACCGGGTAACGGCTCGCTTTGCGGGCTAATGAATGCTAAGCGTGCCGGCTGGTGGGGCAGGACTTGGAGGGCCCGGAGGATGAGACTCTGCAAACCTCCCGCCCTGGGGCCCCCGCCGCCTGGTCCCCACGGCCTGGGACCCCTCGCTGGGGGCCTGCAGGGCCGAACGCTGAGGCTGCCCCGCGCACAGTGGGCGCCTGGGATCCGCATGAACAGGTGGGAGGGTTTTCAGGATCATTCCTCGCCCCTCCTTGTCCCGGGGCTCAGACACTCAGGAGGCCACCCCAGCTCACTGAGCCTTGGTCAGAAGTCACAACAGACCCTTACGACAGAGGTCACGCAGGCGGTCCCCATCCGTGGGTATTGGGGCTGCCGGCCAGGAGGGGCCTGGAGGCCCCTGGGAGGTCACGTCTAACAATATTGCAAATATGTGTGCTCCTGATCCCCGGGCCTGAGTGGAGTACCCCTCACCCCGACTTTCTCAGCACAGAGCCAGTCCAGTGCAGTATTGCCAGGTTTGGACACAGGTGGGCACACGGAGCCACCGCTATTTGGCAAGTCCCTGCACCTGCCCACTCTGTGTATGAAGACATTGTTTGTTTTCTTTGTTCTTTTTTTTCAATGCTCAACCACCAGACCACGCAGGTGCTGCCCAAGGAGAATAGTTTTGAAGACATTGTCGTTTTTTAAGTTCCCAGGCCAGATATTTGCGTGGTGCTTCCTCATGATTAGTCTCGGGTCCCAGGCTCAATTCTGGCCAAGGGCACAGGCCTGGGTTGCAGGCTTGATCCCCAGTAGGGGGTGTGCAGGAGTCAGCCAATCAATGATCCTCTCTCATCATTGAAGTTTCTATCTTTCTCCCTTCCTTTCTGAAATCAATAAAGAAATATATTTTAAAAAACATCGAATAGCCGGGACTGGTTTGGCTCAGTGGGTAGAGTGTCGGCCTGCGGACTGAAAGGTCCTGGGTTCGATTCCGGTCAAGGGCATGTACCTTGGTTGTGGGCACAACCCCAGTGGAGGGTGTGCAAGAGGCAGCTGGTCGATGCTTCTCTCTCATCGACGTTTCTAACTCTATGTCCCTCTCAATTCCTCTCTGTGTAAAATCAATAAAATATACCGGTATATTAAAAAAAACACACACAAATATTCAGTCCATAGCAAGTTCAAACCCAATATGATTGTTATTTATAAGAAGATACCAGAGGTGCATTTGCTCCAAAGAAAGACTACGTGAGACACAGGGAGGAAGTGGTCATCTACAAGCCAAGGAGAGAGGCCTCTGGAGAAACCAGCCTCGCCCCATCGGGGCCTCTGCCTTACAGCCTCCAGACTGCGGGGAAATACATTTCTGCTTCGGACAAGTTGGCTCTCGCTTCACCAAGTCCCCGAAGCCACCAGAGGGTTTGCAGCTCAGGAACAGACATTGGGGGCAAGTCTGGGAGATGCAGGATGGAAGGTGGGTCTTCTGGGCCAGGGCCCTGGGAGGGAACGTCTCGTCATCCACAGGCTGACCAAGTGATGGCCAGAGGAGAGCAGTCTCCCGCCTTTCCCACCCCAGGCCCAGTCCCAGAGACACTCTCAGGCAATCTCATGGATGTGTTTGTCTTCATAATGCAGGCAGTTATTTGCATTTCTCTTTTCTGATTTATGACCTTTAAAACAATATCAATGTAGCCAAAACCGGTTTGGCTCAATGGATAGGGCGTCAGCTTGGGGACTGAAGGGTCCCGGGTTTGATTCTGGTCAAGGGCATGTACCTTGGTTGCGGGCATATCCCCAGTAGGGGGTGTGCAAGAGGCAGCTGATGGATGACTCTCTCTCATTGACGTTTCTAACTCTGTATCTCTCTCCCTTCCTCTCTGTACAAAATCAATAAAATATTTTAAAAAACAAAAAAACAATATCAATGTAATACAATAAAATTAAACCTATTATTTGCTTAAGTAACTTTTTGTCTGTTACAGTTTTTATTGATACAATTCACATAGCATATAATTCACCCATTAGAGTGCACAATCTCCCCTGGCCAGTGTGGCTCAGTTGGTTGAGCATCATTCCATGTGCCAAAAGTTCACCAGTTTGATTCCTGGTCAAGGCATATGCCTGATTTGCAAACTTGCAGGAGGCAAGCAATCAATGTTTTTCTCACATCAATGTTTCTCTCTCTCTAAAATCATTATTTTTAAAAGTGTACAATTCAATTACTTTTAGTACATTCACAAAAAGTCAATTTTAGAACATGATTTTATCACCATAGAAACTTCACACGCCTTAGCCATCAGCCCCCAGGTCAATCCTTCCAGGCTCCCCAGCCCCAGAACAACACTAATCTACTTCCTTTTTCTAGATTTGCCTGTTCTAGACATCCTATATAATAAAAGCCCAGTGACCCAACAGGAAAATGACCAGAATGACTGCACTGACCACCAGAGGGCAGACGCTCAATGCAGGAGCTGCCCCTGGTGGTCAGAGTGGGAGCACCACTCATAGGGCGGGTCCACTACTGCTCAGCTGACCAGGATGAGAGGCGCTCCCTCAGCGGGCCAATCCCGAGGCCATACCCTCAACCAGTGCAGGAATCCCATGCAACAGGCCTCTAGTTTTATATATTGGAATCATATCATGCATGGTCCTTTGACTGGCTTTCTTCTCTTGGCATGTTTTCAGGTCCATCCATGTAGTAACGTGTTTGCTTCTTTTTATTGTCAAATAAAATGTCACTGTGTGAAATACATTTTATTTATCCATTCACCAGTTGATGAACATTTATGATGTTTCCACCTTTTGGCTGTCATGGTTCATGTTGCTGTGAACGTACACTCATGCACACATTTTTGTGTGGACATACTTTTTCCTTTCTCTTAGGTCCATGCCTAGGAATAGAATGTCTGGGCACATGCTGATTCTGTTTGACTTGGTGAGCAGCTGCCAGACTTTCCACAGCAGCTGCACCGCTTACATGCCCTCCCTCCAGGAATGCGGGAGAGCCCGGTTGTCCACATACTCGCCTACACTTGCTCTCACTTGGTTGTTTGGCTTACAGCCATCCCCGTGGGTGTGCAGAGGGACCTAATTGTGGTTTTGATTGCATTTGCCTGACAAATTCTGTTAAGTGTTTTTCATGTGCTTGTCTGTCCAGTGTGTATCTTCTTTGGAGAAATGTAGATTCAGATCCTTTGCTCATCTTTAAATTGGGTAGTCTTTTTGCTGTTGAGTTGGAGGAGTCTTTTAATATATTATATATATATATATATATATATATATATATATATATATATATATATATATTTTTTTTTTTTTTTTATTTTTTTTTTTTTTTTTTTTTGAGAGGGAGCAAAACATAGATGAGAAACATCATCAACAGCTGCCTCCTGCATGCCCCCCACAGGGGATTGAGCTCACAACCCAGTCTTGTGGCCTGACTGGAAATTGAACCAGTGGCCTCTTGGCTTGAGGAGTCCTTTATATACTCTGGACACTAGACACATCAGATATATGATGTGAAAATATTTTCTCCCATTCTGTGGGGGAGTCGTTTCACTTTCTTGTGTCTTTGATGCAAAAAGCTTTTAATTTTGCTGATCTTCCATTTATTTATTTTTCTTTTGTTGCTTGTACTTTTGATCTCAGATCTAAGAAACCATTGCCAAATCCAAGGCCATCAAGATTTACCCCTAGGATTTCTTAAATAAGTCTTATTTCTTATATTTGGTTCTTGATCCATTTTTAATTACTGCAGTGTAGATGGTGTGAGGTAAGAATCCCACTTCATTCTTTTGCATGTAGATAACCAGCTCTTCCAGCACCATTAGTTGAAGACACTTTCTTTCCCCATGGACTGGTTTGGCACACTTGTCAAAAATCAACCAACCATTGATGTAAAAACTTCTTTCTGGACCCTCAATTCTATTCCATGAATCTATATGCCTGTCTTGTGCCAGTGACACTATGTTTTTATTATTTTAACATTGCACTGAATTTTGAAATCAGAAAGTGAAGTCTTCCAACTTTAAAAAATATATATACTTTGGATTTCAGAGAGGGAGAGGGAAAAGAAGAGAGGGGAGAAACATCAATGATGAGAAAGAGCAGAAACTGGTTTGGCTCAGTGGATAGAGCGTTGGCCTGCGGACTGAAAGGTCCCGGGTTTGATTCCGGTCAAGGGCATGTACCTTGGTTGCAGGCACATCCCCAGTGGGGGGTGTGCAAGAGGCAGCTGATTGATGATTCTCTCTCATTGATTTTTCTCTCTATCCCTCGCTCTTCCTCACTGTAAAAAAAATCAATAAAATATATATTTTTAAAAATGATGAGAAAGAATCATTGATCGTTGCCTCCTGCACAACCCCTACTGGGGATCAAGCCCAACTCGGGTATGTGTCCTTGGCTGGAATAAAATCTGAGACCCTTTAGTCCACAGGCTGACGCTCTATCCACTGAGCCAAACCAGCTAGGGCAGGCCTACTTTATTTTTCCAATGGTTTTGTCACTTTCAGAATACAAATTTTGTACTCAATAACTTTTTACATCATGTCAACAACTTGCTGTGTAAGACAGGACTGGTAGGATGGCTACTTATTCCTCTGCCTCCCGTTACTAATACTGTTATCACAACCACCCACCAACCATTACTACACTCTCACTAAGTACGTGCCAAGCACTGTTCTGGAAATGTCACCTGTATTAACTAGTGGAGTCTCATAGCAATCAAAGGAGTAGGTGCTATTTGATCATCACCTTGCAGGGCAGACGAGGTACAGAGGCCAGTCTGTAGCAGTGAAGAGCGGAGCCAGGGCTCAGATCTGGGATTCGGCTCCTGCCCTGCCTCTCCCAGTGAGCCTCTCACCGCTCCTGCAATGGCAATCAGCCCAATCCTGGGACATACTAGGTTGAACGACATGAAATGAAATGAACTTTTGTGACCTACAAAAATGGTCCATTCATGTGACTCAACTTGTTAAAAAAAAAAAAAAAAGACCTGAGATTTGAAGCAGGTGCCTGAATATTTGTCGCCAGATTCAGATGGGGGTTTTCTCAGGTTCTGCTGTCAGGTTTGAACATGCTCCCCAAGGACACTCCGGCTGTGGGGGAGCCAAGTGCACCTGGACGGCGTGGCATTTTCTGAGCAGAAGACAGCAGTCCGGCTCTAGCTGGTTTGGCTCAGTGGATAGAGCAAGGCCTGTGGACTGAAAGGTCCCAGGTTTGATTCTTGTCAAGGGCGCATGCCTGGGTTGTGGGCTTGATCCCCAGTGGGAGACTTGCAGGAGGCAGCCAATACATGATTCTGTCATTGTGGATGTTTCTCTGACCTTCCTTCCGTCCTCTCTGAAATTCAATTTAAAAAAAAGAAAAAGAAGACTGCAGTCTGTCTTGAGACGGGAGCCCCACGTGTGGGAGGTGAGAGCTCTTGTGCTCCCTCGAATAGTAAGTCCTACGAGGCAGAAAGGGAAAGTCCCCTCCCTAAGAGCCACGCTACCTGTCTCCCCGAGTCATCCAGCCACACAAAACCCACAGAGGGAGGCACCGAGTGAGTGACTCACACACTGGCTGCCAGGTCTCTGACAGGGACCTCTCCTGATGGCTACGGGGACTTCAATGGCTGTTCTTCAGGCTGTCCGGCCACTCCTGAACAGGGGCAAGGGAAGGCAGCCACCTGGTTGGCCTCAGGAGGGGGAGGGAGACCTGGGCTTTAGATAGGGACCATGTTCTGTCCATTTCCCCAAGTCCAGCAGTTTTAGATGGCTGGCTTTGCTCTCACTTGATCTCCTACACAGCTGTGGGAGCCTCCCTGGCCAGTGAGAGGAATCCTTGGGTTAATTATTGCATGGCTCTCAGCTGTTCAGAACCTTCTTGGGTGGAAGCCAGAAGTCATGGAACCAGGAGGAGCCACAGAGCAGGGGGTGAGGGGACAGTCTTGTCAAGGGTAGGTCCCCTGCCAGCCCACCCTGGCTTCCATCCAGCGGGCTGAAAGAACCCAGGGAACACAGGTGCCGAGGGGCCTTCCTCTCATCCAAGAGGAAGCAACATTCAATCCAGAGGCACTCATCTCCTCCTCACCAGGTGTGCAATGACGGGTGGGTGACAAGGCTCTGACACTAACTTGTCCCTATTTCCTGACTGCAGGACCCCGGTTTGTTCAAAAGGTGCCAAACTCTGGGGACTTGCTCTCCTCTTCCCTCTCCAGGTGGCCATGGGCCGTGTTGCTCTGCAGACCCAGGCTGTCCTTCAGATGAGTTGTTCCAAGGCCAAACCATGAATGGAGATGACATTACACATTTTTTGGACCTTAAAATCCAAATTCATGTTCTCCAATGAGCTTTATCAGTAATGAAGCTGATAAAGGGGGGGAAATCCAGAGGTTAAAGCCTTTGGGGGCAGCCTTGAGCTCTCTCCTCAAACAGGCCCCAGAAAGCTGTCCACAGGGCAAGATGCGCAAGGACACACATTCATCAAACACACCACGGAGAGAGGGAGAAGGCAAGCCACAGACTGGGATAAATACACATCAACATAAGACTCACCTCAGACTATGTAAAGAACCAGAAATAAACAAGACAGCCCACTCACTCAATTAGGGGAGGAAATGGGCAAAGACTTGAAGAGGGCTTCATAGACGTACAAATGGCCACTAGAATAAGGTGCCCAATCTCATTGTTCATCTAAAACCCGAGAGACCGGCCTCCCATTCCAAAAGACTGAAAAAGGGAAACTGAGTCTACCCCAGACCCAACCGCCTCACCCATCCTCCCATGGCCCAAGCGTCCTCATCTCTTGCAGGGACCATGGCAATAGCTTCCATGGTGTCCCCTTCTCCCATTGCCCGTTTTTAGTCTCCATCTGCAGAGATGCTACTTCAAAAGTAGAAATCAGTCATCACTCTCCTGCTCAAACCTCCCCACAACTCCGGGTAGAACTCCAGGTCTCTCCCAAGCCCGCCAGCGTTAAGATGTCCCTTCTTGGGGAACTGAGCCTTGAATGGACTATGGAAGCTGCTGCTGCCCAGTATCCCGGGACTCCTTTCTCTGTCCCCCAGGCCTAGTGGCCCTGTGACTTGCTTTGACAATCAAGTGTGGCAGGAAATGTCTTTCTGATTAGAGGCTTGAAGAGCCAGAGGCTCCATCCCAGAGGGGCTGCCCCACCAGGCGCCCTGTGCCGGCCCATCCTGATCTATGCCAGCCCGAGCTCTTTCTAGCCATGGAATTTGCCTCTTGTCCCTTGGCCACCCAGAACGGCCCTCTTCCTCCTCCTTCCTGTTTTTCCAAGTGGTCGGTTATGCCAGCACCAACCGAGTATTAACTATTCTACACTTCTCTAACCACACTTGCTATCCCTCAAGCTGCAAATTTCAAGTTAGCTGTGTCCAACATCATACTGAATGTTACAAACAAGCTGAGCAAAATAAAGATGAATATAAAGAACCCATCTACATAAAAGTTCAAGCACAGGCAAGACTGTTCAGTGAAGTCTATGAAGCTCTTAGTAAAATAAAAACGAAACCAAATGACCAACGCTGACTGGTTTCCAGCAGGAAAGGACTTCCTGCCGGAGGGCTGGCCTGGGTTCTGGCAGTTCTAGGATGTTTGCCTCTGAACACTTCCTTAAACCGGACTCAATGTCAAGTACAGCTGACCCTTGAACAGGGTTGAACTGTGTGGGCCTTTGTTTTCCAATGAATAGTGTTTACTTTCATGACCTAACACCTCTGTAGGCTACTTCTCACATGCACCTCAACTATTCTAAAACTGAACTCATCTTCTGCCATTTCCACCTAGAAGCCCCAACCCCTCCCCACTTTGGCAACCATCAGTTTGTTCTCTGTATCTATGGGTCTGTTTATCCATGTTTTGTTTTGTAGATTCCACATTAATATGTATCACAATCTCTATCCATTCATCTATGGACACGTAGGTTGCTTTCATTTCTTGGCTATTGTAAATAATGCTGCAAGGAACTTGGGGTGCACACATCTTTTCAAATTAGTGTTTTCGTTTTCTTTGAACGAAGTCATACATGAGTTATTGCTGCATTGTATGGTCTTTGTATCTTTAATATTTTTGAGAAATCTAGTGTTTTACAATTCCACGAGGGTTCTATTTTCTCCACATTGCCATCACCTCATTTTTTGGTGCTAGCCATTCTGACCAGTGTGAAGGGGACCCTTCTAATTAGTCAATACATCTTTGTGATTGCTGAAACTTCACTGCCCTTAATGTCACCGGCACTGGGACAGCCAGGTCAATTGACATGCTATTTCCTATTTCTCCAAAGGCCATGCGGATTAACTAAGAAGGAGTCCAACCTCCTGAGGCCCCTTTCCTTCCTGCTACAAGGCCCTCTGCCTGTGTGTGGATTGGCAAGGAAGCTCCAACTCCACGGCCCAGTTCATCTGGCCACTTCCAGAGACTTCAGATTCTGAGCCACCCCCGGATGGACCTGTCTTCTTCCCTTGTCTTCCCAGACCTAAGAATTCACAGCGGGCCTGGTCTTCTGAATCTCTCTCCTACTCAAGCGTCCACTTCTCAAGGGAAGAGGCCTTATTTTTGTCTTGAAATGCCAGCTGGACTATGCTAAGTGCCAACGAGGCATTCACCCATCTTGCTCTCTGTGGGCATGCAGAAAAGCAGGTCTGCATTGTAGGCTTTTAAGTCCATGTGAATCCAGTCGTTTAGCAATGCAGCCGTCAGCTGTGACAGGACAGGTGGCCCATCACCAGCTCCTGAGCTGCACAAGCACGCCCATGTTTTATGCACACCCACGTTTTGGGAGTGCACGAGGGCTCTCAAAGTACCACTAGAAAACTCAATGGAGACATAACGCTGACTGCACCGCATCCCAACATGAGCTTCCCTATCAACGCCCGTGTACTAGAGAATGGCAGCTAAGCATTTACTTACAAGTAAAGGGGCCTCACAGGCTTTCCTCGAAGAGCAATTCGGGTTACTTGTACGTACATAACTAGAAACGGAGCTGGCCTCTTCCCATGTGAATTTTACCTCAACTGGTGAATGTTTTGTTTTAGAACCTAAACTTAAAGGATTTCAACTCTGGCTGGTGTGGCTCAGTTGGTTGAGCCTTGTTCTATGCATCAGGAGGTTGCTGGTTTGATGCCGGGTCAGAGCATATGCCCAGATTGTGGGTTCAATACCTGGTCAGGTGGGTATAGGAGGCAACTGATTAATGTTTCTCTCTCTTGTTTCCTCTCCCTTCCTCTCTCTAAAATCAACAAACAGCCCAGCTGGCGTAGCTCAATGGTTGAGGGTTGACCCACGAGTCAGGAGGTCACAGTCAGATTCTTGGTCAGGGCACCTGCCCGGGTTGCAGGCTTGATACCCAGTAGGAGGTGTGCAGGAGACGGGTGATCAATGATTCTCTCCCTTTGATATCTTTAGTCCCCTCTCCCTTCCTCTCTGAAATAGATAACAACATATTAAAAAATTAAAATCAATAAAAACATATTTAAAAAAAAGAAAAAAATGTGTTTTCATTTCTACCCGAAGTGATTGATGTAGATTAATCTTCACTTCAAGGGCTGATGATGTGCAGGTCTGTAAAGGAAGAGATATTTAAAGTGGAGTTTCCACGAGAAAAAAGTTACAATACTGTATCACTACAAATTTTATTCAGAAACCCATCTTTGTTTTTTTAAATTGTTTTTTAAAAAAAATTCCCATTATGAACTGGTTTGGTCAATCAACTACAACACTTTCTAGCAGACATACGGTAAAAATGGCCTGGCTCAGAATCGCCCAGATCTCTCACGATCTCTTGACCGCCTCCTGTCACGCTCCCGTCCCCCACCGCCTCCGCCACCACCGCCGCCGCCGCCACGACCACGGTCTCTGGACCGAGAGCGCCGCTCCCGGGACCGGGACCTCGATCGATGCCTGAAACAAAGGAAAAGAAACAGAACCTTGGCATCAAAATGAAAACATGCAACAGAAAACCACAGCGACCAGCACCTTCAATTACCGTATCCCACCGAACCGACATTGATAATAATTAAAAAAATGCTGCCAATTTAACTGTAAGCCGCAACTAAAATATGAGCCCTAATTTCAGAAATAAATGTGTGGGGGAAAAGGGCGTCTCAGAATTGAGAGGTGTGGTGGCCATCATGCTGGTTTCTGGATGAGGGCAGGATTCTCTCTCTTCTACGTTTATTTGTGTTGGTAATAGGACAGAATCACAATGCCAGCATTTCCTATTGTATGGTGGGTGAAAATCCTCTGGGGTCAGAACTCAGTCTTCATAGGGAAAGTGACCCATTATACCCTCTGATATTGGGGGTTCTCTCCGTTTCATGACATGTCTGCTTGCATTTAAATAACAGGACCAGACAAATAAGACTGCTAGATTCTGCCAGTGGTACACAGGGCAATGCCAAGAAACCTACCAAATCCACAAAAACCAAGGCATCCCAATGGAGACATGCAGTATGTGAAGAAAGTTATGGTATTCAGTGAGAGAATAAAACACTGCACACAGGAACTAATTTTCATCGATCCCACTAGCCTTGGTTAATCTCCTTGGTTAGTTGCTGAGGTTCGATCTCTACTTAAGCAGTAAAATATGCGCACAGAATATTCTTTGAAGAGTACATTTTTATATAGGATACATTTTTGTAATTTAAAGTATGTACTACATGCCCGGCTAGTGTGGCTCAGTGGTTGAGCATCGACCTATGAACCAGGAGGTCACGGTTCGATTCCCGGTCAGGCATGTGCCTGGGTTGTAGGCTCAATTCCCAGTGTGGGGAATGCAGGAGGCAGCCAATCAATGATTCTCTCCCATCACTGATGTTTCTCTCTCTCCCTTCCTCTCTGAAATAAACAAAAATATATTTTTTTAAAAATTGTATTACATTCTAAGCAGTGCCATTTATTTATCCATCCATCCATCCTCACCTAAGGATATTTTTTTTCATTGGTTTTTAGAGAGTAGAAGGGAGATGGAGAGACAGAGTGAAGCACCAATGTGAGAGAGAAACATCAACTGGTTGCTTCTTGCATGCGCCTGACTAGGCCTGGGAACCTGCAACTAAGGTACTTGCTCTTGATCGGAATTGAACCTAGGACCCTTTGGACCGTAAGTCAACACTCTATCCACTGAGCCAAATCGGCTAGGGCCTAAGCAGTGCCTTTTAAACAGAGATGACATTTAGGCCAAGCTTTACTTAAAAACAAACAAATAACATACATACATACATACATACATATATGGATATACAGCCATATCCCCCACCCCCCCAAGAAAGCGACATGACGGACACACTGAACCACTCACTTCTTGCGCCGGCGCCCATACAGCTCCCGCCGCAGCTCTCTGGAAATTGGCTTCAGATGCATGAAGTTGCAGAAGCCGCCTCGTGTACACTCTCTGAGGGGGAGGGAGAACCAGATGAACGTCACACTGCGTATCCACACCCTCCCTCTACCTCCCCAGCCGGCAGCCTGCCATACCTACCCCATTTCATATTGGCGGCAACAGGCTTCCCGGAAGTCGGTCACAGGGGAAAGCTCGGCGTGGATGGGCTGCCCATTGAACCAGCGGTTGTTCAAATCAATCACAGCCTTCTCCGCATCTTCTTCACGGCGAAACTGAAAAGACACAGAGAAAGCTTGCCACCACACTTTATAACACATTTTCAATCACTGATCCAAATACATGCCGTGCGCTCATGCAGATAAATTAAGGTGGATAACGCAGTGCAATTAAAAGCAGACAACCCTCTATTTACAATTAGATTATTTAACCTTGTGATGGTTCAAAATCATGCCAAATGTTATCTTGGTTTTCCAATTCAATTGGTTAAGAGCAAATGTAATGATTTGTGTAGGCCAGTGTTTCCCGAACTTTTAACATGCGTGCACCCCTTCTATAATTTTTGTAACGCTGAGTACCCCTCGTACTCATGAGCACGGTGCAGTGCATATCCCCACTAAACTCCAGTGCAACTCGTACCCCCGCCAAACTCTTCCCGTACCCCTGGGGGGACGCGTACTACTTTGGGAAACACTGGTGTAGGCAATAAACTTCATTTAAAAAAAAAACAAACGCCTGGCCTGCGTGGCTGTGTTTGAGCGCTGACCCATGAACCAAGAGGTCACCCGCACATGCCCAGATTGCGGGCTCAATCCCTAGTGGGGGGCATGGCGTGCAGGGGGCAGCCAATTGATGTTTTTCTCGGTCTCTCTCTAAAATCAATAATAATTAAAAAAAAGAAACCATATAAACTGACTTCTCCCCAGTTCAAACAGCCTTTAACCAATAGCTATGAAGGTGCCCAACCTGAAAAGATGATGCAGGACCCTGGCAGTCTGCAGCCTCCCTATAACCACAGGCTAGCTCCAGCATGTGCATGCAAGTTCAATAGCAAGGAGCAGCCCTGACCAGTTTGGCTCAGTGGATAGAGCGTCAACCTGTGGACTCAAGAGTCCCAGGTTCGATTCCTGTCAAGGGCATGTACCTTGGTTGCGGGCACATTCCCAGTAGGGGGCGTGCAGGAGGCAGCTGATGGATGTTTCTCTCTCATCGATGTTTCTAACTCTCTCTCCCTCTCCCTTCCTCTCTGTAAAAAATCAATAAAATATACTTAAAAAAAAAACAACAAGGAGCATTTGGCCAAGGTTAAAAGCTAATACAATAAGGTGATAAGCTGCCAGTAGACAAAACGCCCACTTGTCACCTTCCACATACCTTCACATACACGTTTCCGACGAGGTGATCTCCAAGATTATCACAGACATTCATCTCCTCCACCTCGCCGTACTTCTCCTCCATTTCTGTGAAAACCTCCTGGAAGAGAAACGGTGGCTTAAGGATCATAATGTTAAAGATACAAGACTAACTGAACACAGTGAACCTTTTCGTATTTTTATTAATAGAGAGATTTTAATTCCCCCCAAACAGATAAAGGTGAATAGGTCTATCAGTTTCAAACAATCTCACCTCAAAAAACTCATCATAGTGTTCCTGCATCTCGACATCGCTCACAGCACCTGTAAACAACAGACACATCTTGCTGGTTAGCGCAGGGGCTGCGACCAAGAGAACGCTTGTGCTTAAATCAACCTGCTACAGGGACACACATTAGATTGTCTAGAGAGAGAACCCGACAGAAGTGCGTTCTACTGGAGCTGAGAGGCTGCAGCACACAGCCAAGTGTTAAATCTTAGTGTGGGGAGACTCTTAAAATGCCCCATGACAGTCTCCCTTCTGGCTATTAAAACCACACAAGTTTTAATCAGCATCAAAGGGTCACATTTTCAAAAATAAAAGGAAAAAGTTTATGCTCAAAAAAATTTTTAATGAAAAATTTCTTCTTTTTAAAATTTAAAAAAGAGGCCAATTAATGCCTCCTCCCCCCAATTAGGTTACAATGAAAGCTGAATCAGGGTGATTAAAAGCTTATGCTCCTGACTCGTTTCTTTCACAGGTTATCAGCCACAGAATGCTATGAAATGATTTCTGATGCGATTAAAACCCAAATGACCATAAATACTTAGTAGACAGTTATCAAGTTCAATTACAGTATTTTGAATGCCCCTTGAGTAAATGGAAAATTACAATACTTTGTTGAAGAAAGCATTCTTATTTTCTATTTTCCTCATTTACTTTCTCATAACCTACATGCACTAAGAGAAATCATGCACATTCTGTGGGTGGAATTTACACATTTCCATTCTATCTCCATTATCACCTCTTTTATCACATTTTAAAGTTCTCCTAACCTAAATCTGAGAAGTCACAAAGCTGGTGTGTCAACAAACTGACATTCCCAACAGCTGGACCAGGGAGCCCAGGAAGGCCGAGCTGAGAGGCTGGGCCAACTGTCTTCAGCGCTACTTCATGGCCAGGCTCCTGGGCAAGTGGCCTCCCCTGGGAAACCCACGGAGGGACCGGAGCTGGGCAGGGCTCTGTATCCAGACTGCTGTCTTTTAGCCGTTTCCTACCCGACTTGGAAACCCTTATCTCTAATGATAAGAACTTTTATCTTTTGATTCTGAAAGTGACTTAATTTTATTTTCTAACACTTAGCCTCCCTGCATTTTAGGTTTTTTGAGATCATGGAATCTAGCTCACTATAGAACCCAAACTTACTGAGACGGGCACAAATACTACTCTTAATGGCCCATCCCAAGTGGAAGGCAATCAGACTATACCTCCCCGTGAGGAGAGACCAAGTCCCAAATAGAGGAGCTGGGCAGACAAGCCCGTTCCAAAGGGCAGGGAGTGTTTAAACTCGCTTCCAGCCCCACATCAAGACGACGAGCACAAGCTTGGAAAAGGCTCTACGACACAGTCTGAGGAGCACTGACAAGTGAGTCTGCTGGCAGCTCTACCCGCTGTATCATGACAGTCCTACTCTGTTCTTTACAACGTGGAGTATTATATTTCCACAACTCTGGAAAACTATTTGAAAATGCATATTTTATCTTTTATACTCTGCTTAAACTTTTTGAGTCAATCAAAATGACTTGAAAGGCAGAGATGAGTGATTAAAAACTAATCAACTAAAACATAATTTACATGACTCAATATATTTTAAGTAATACAACCTGGAAAATACCGAATTTTCGTACAGAAACATTCTTAAACTGGGATTCATTATTAAGTGTAACCAAAGCACAGAAAACTTAGTTTTCTACGGATGAAAGGATATGGTCAAAAGAACCATTAGTTTTAGGAAACTGATGAACCCAGCTGGTTGAAATTTACTGAAAAGGTCTGATGCCAAATGTTTCAGGCTTATAAACTTAAACTGATAATCAGAATCTCATTTATACAATCTGGATACCAGAGCTAGAATATTTGATATAGCTAAATTTTTATTTTGTAGCATATGCTGAACAAGAGCCCTGTGAATCACATGTAAAGACACCAAGAAAACTAACACAACATTCTTTTCCCATAAAGAACCCGCAGTCCCCAAGTAAACAAGCAGGGCAAAGAACTGTGAAGTGTTGTTACTGTTATCTACTTTTCACTCATTTAAAGTTAAGTCCATATATAAACATTTCCCTCCATTTAATCGATCTTACTTAAGAGAACAAAACAAAAACCAGGTATTTTAAACCATTGGCTACTAATCAACCCTGCCACCCTCAGATATGGGGAAAGACCTCTCCTGTCAGGTCAGTATTAGCAACTCAAAATCATTTAGTGTCTGGGAAGAAAAACTTGACAAGACAGCCCCACCCGGAAGACATGGGTGCTCCTGTGTGTGCGGGTGTGTAACTGGGAGACCTCCAGGGTGGGGCAGGAAGCGTGGGTGGTGGCTGCTGGGACCACCCCACCCAGTGCAGGCCACCATACTCTGACAGCTCTGGAGTTAGGTCTGTGCTACAGGTCACCTTTGACAGCATCTTCTATTAATGTTTACAGCTTTCACACAACTGTGGCTTGGACTCCTTGATTTTAACAGAAGTCCAGGATGCTCATTTCAATTCACCCACAGGTGACTTAAGTTCTAAAATCTGTTCTAGTTTTTGAATTTTCCAATGATTCTATTAGGTATCCTGCTCTCGACAATGTTCAAAACGTAATGTCTACCCAAACAAGAAGAAATCAGTAATGTCTACTGAGTGCCCACTTTAGTTCTATTTCCCCACCAAGTCCCCTGTGTTTCCTAAGGCAGTGAACTACCTCCGGAAGTTGGCGATGCCTACATGAAGTATTCTGATTAAAGACTGAGTGAGCACAGGGCTCATGCTAAGGAAACTCAGAGGGCACCTCAACTTGGGACCCTTTCTTGGGAAACATTCCCAGAACAATGCTCGCAGTTAGAGCATGAGCTCCAAAATGGAGTGTAAGGGAAAGAGTCTAATAAATAAAAATCTGGAAAGTAATTTCAGAACAATCTTTTTTTTTTTTTTTTTTTTTTTTTTAGGTGAAACTTCCAAATACTGTTGCTCTCAGAGGGATGAACACAACTCCACACTTAACTCCATGGAAATTCTCCCCTGGGATAGTCAAGGCGAGAGAGAGTGCTCCAAGCTATTGTACAGGGTGCCCTTCACAGTCCTCTCTGCTTTTTAAGTAAGAGGGCAGGAGTTCAAATCTGACAGAGGATTCTGCGGGGTCAGGATCAGTGGGACAGAAGCTCTTGACTCTTCTAGTGGACGCGGTCCTTGACATACTAGCGGCAGACCAGGTGGAGCGGACGCTGAGCTCTGACACCAAGCCCAGGGAACCAGGGAAGGAACTTGTATGAACTTACAGCGCAAACCGTCAGCAGACTGGGAAGAGTTTTGAGGGTTACGGTAAATGTTCAAGAGGGCAATGGTCTGAAATACAAAACGCAACAACTTTATATTATGGAAAATTAAATGTAAACACTTAACCGGCTTCCTGTGGCGATCACTTCAGCCAAGACTCAGTGCTGAAAAAAAGCAGGTTATTTCTTTGGTGGAGAGATGTTTTCGTAGCCGATGGTGGTCTTGGAGCACCCTAGCACTGCAATGCAGAGATCTCATGGTATGCCAGTATTGTATTTCTGTTCACAGAGCGTAAACATTCTCCACTCCAAAGTTCCAAGCCAAATGAGAGTGCAAATAACTCAGCAGGCTACTACCAAAACACTCTTAGAAAAACTTTTAATGGGCAACTGGGAAAGAAAAAGTGCCCATATGAACCGATGACACACTTACTGTATTAGAGAAATACAATAATTACATATCATGAAATCTCCATTTCCTAGAAGAAAAATCATAGTTGAAATAAACCCACACTTATTGGGCAACTTACCTTGATTCCTAAATATTCCTAAAATTATTCGTTTTACAGAAAGAACTTAATAAATGCCAGGGTTCGGTCATTGTAAAGACCAATGACGGCTGATGATGTTAAAATGTCACATGGACAGATCCCTTCTTGTTAACAAATGTCAATCAAAGGAAGAGACCTGGTCAGCGACCTTCCCTAGGACCGCCTACTGAACGCAGCCAAGTATCAAGTTCTTGCTGTAGACGCCAAGGGCTTCCACCACCTTGTCCTGTTTGCAACAGCTCTATGTCAGCAGCTCAGAAGCCAACATTATGTGTCTCAATTAAGAGTGGGCTCTTTAACACCATTGTTTTAAAAAAATTTCTCCAACTGTGGGACTTACAGTGTGAGCCGTCAGCCGTCTGTGCACTGTTTTGGGGATTACGATAGATGTTTTGAATCAAGATGGTCTGCGGGGAAAAAAAAATAAAAAGGGGAATTCTACTGGCTGCTGTGCATATATTAGACAATTGCAAAGAGACAACTTGTTTGCAAATGGCTCAACACTTGTTTGTTTCCCGCAAGTCACACAATTGTCTTCTGTGGAGTACACCCAAACCATCATATTATGAAAACAGAGTTTGAGCAGTGACTTAGGTCAAGTCAGCCAGCAACCAAGAAGAAATTATAATTGTTACTTTGAGTAGTCCCACATTCTAAAAATGTTTTAATGGAAGATAAATAACAAAACATTAGCATTTTCCTACACTTCAAGTTAGCAGACACTAAGATGTTGAAAAATTTACATTATAATCATATTCCCCATACAAAATTCTTTTAAAAAACCAAATGCATAACCCAACTGTATGCAGTCCATCCAGCTTTCTGGTCTTGTAGGAAATGGGCACACCAAATGGTTTCCTAACGGTCCCGGACAACTATCAGATTTACATTTTCTTGGTGGGATCTCTGTTTACATAATACAATAGCTTAAAACATTTGCTCTTTTCCGATCCTTCTTAAGGGAATAAAATCCTTTTTTAGCCCTTCTGCTTTAAACTGGATCAGGCAGACTTGAAACCTTACATTGTACCGTTCTTCTTAAAATCAAGTTGTCTGAAAAAACAAACCATGTTTAAGTTAGTAGACTAATATATTACATGAATCTTAATGTCCATATCACTGTAAGAAGCGTAAAAAAGAAACCCACACCGCATTATGCTAGATATTTACAAGCTGAACCAATAAAACACATGATATAGAAAAATAAATATTCAGTTTCAACATATGTGCAAAGCAGTTTTGTAAGTGGTTTTACAGAATGAACCAGTTCCATGTCTACTATGTTTAAAGGACGGGGATTGTGTAAACACTCCCCAAAGGCCTGCTGCTGGGAAACCCACTTGTAAGAACTCCCAACAGCAGGCAACACACCTGTCACACGCAGACGCTCCAGCAAGGCCTGGGATCCCCCCCAAGCCATGAAGCACTGCCCGAGACAACCTATCCTGGGCCTCAAATGTTTCCCAAAGCCAAGTTAATATTTTTAACTGGAATTACCAGAGTATGACAATGATGGAAAGCTATACTGAGCCCAATTGTTCAACAAGAAAATTAATAAATATTTTAAGTTTCACTGAGGAAACCTGGCAGTGCCTGTTTAATAAGAATTGTCATTTAAAAGGGGCAATGCAGTTCCACTAAGATTAGGGGTGATTAAGACTGCCTACAATCAACCAACCAAATCAAAATAAGACGCTTAAGTTAACAAATACAGCTGACCCCACCAAACTTTAATGGAATCATTGCCTTGTTTTGATCCAAAGTGCTCAAATTAACTTAATTAACACACTGAGATAATCAATGTGGGGAAGCAGGGGGCTTGGCTGGAAAGTTTGTAAGGAACAATCTCCAGAAGGTCAGTCTCCAGGGAGAGATGGCCAAAGGTGGCAGACCCTGCCTGACTTTTCCAGGTAAGTCCTGTGCTTACCAGATGTCTCTTGGTAGCTTAAAGAAAACTGTAACAGGGACAATTTCTTTCTCAACCCAACACTTGGTACATCTATAAGTAGCCCTCCAAAATAAAAAACTCAGGGGACACTTTAAAGTGCTTGGTTACTGCCCAAACTATGGCCACGAGCTTAGTGGCAAAATTCAATTATAAATTAAAGCACTAAAAAAATTAGAACAGAAAATTTAAAGAAAATTCTCCAATATTCTGAAACCTGAGACATGTTCAAAGCTATTAAGATAGATTTTTATTATACTAACCACTTGGTAATCAGGAATGATGCCATCACACCCCCCTTCTAAAAGCAAGTTAAACTGTGGGGTGTTCTACGGACTTAAATTAGAAAATACTAAAGTCTCTTTCTTATACCAATTGGCTGCTTTTCCTAAACACTTAAACTTGTGAACAGAAAGATGTGAGCTCAAAGCGGAGCCTAGCAGTTTCCAGAGGTAGCTACAATAGTTACCCCATATAAAATAATGAAATAGAAGCTGCATGTTTAGACTTCATGGGCGGTCAGAAGGAGATAAAAAATTTTCAGATTCCAAACATTCTGGCAAACATGGGCATAAGTTTGTTAGTATTAGAGGTGCATTATCCCTTTAATATATATCAGTGATCACTTCCAGGGTACAAACTCTTGCCTCTTCTTCAGCTAACCAAAAATATTAAAAAACAAAACAAAACCTTAATTTTAATTAAATCAAATCATAGCAGACCTAAACCCAAGATAACACGCATCTCTCAATTAACTGAATAAAACTGGCCACAATTAACTGAACTGTGGCCCGTCTGCTAGTGTGTTTCATTCTAATGTTTCTAGGTCACGATGGACTTGCTCCGGCCTGGACTAAGGGTCTATCTAAGAAAGGGATCACACCAGCCTGGGGAATCCCAGTGCATGGCAGCCCCCCAGCCCCTCCTGTCAGGTGGCTGTCCAGGGAGAGCAGAGAATAGAAAGCCACTCTGCCTCTCCAGGGCCTGGAAGAGGCTCAGCCAGTATTGGCAAGGCTGCAGGGAGGGTGGAAGGTCAAGGGCCTGTCCTAGCCAACATGCACACGCTAAAACCTCTTCACAGGTTTCTCTAGTGATTAAACAGGGGATGATGCTCTCAGACCTTCCACTGGGGTGATTCACTGAAACAAACGAACATGCTCACTTATAAATATAAATAGAAAATAAAACTAGAGAAATAAAGGTCCCTTTTATACATGAAAATTATTAATTGGCTCTGTAAAGCACAAGTTTTGATAATTTACAGAAAAACAGAAAAGAAAGAAAAATAAACAAACCTGGCTAAAGGTTGGTTTATTGTGCAACCGAGAGCATCTGTCTCCATGACGACATGCTCCAATTTTGAAATAAAATGAACAGTTGACTCTGTAATGAAAAATAAGAGCAGATTATTGTGCTGGGAAGACATCAAACAGATGGAACTACGTCATCAACATGAGACATGCTACCCAATGATTCCCCAAAAATATATACGCACATTACCTTTTATTGATAGCAGGTACCCCTCCCCTCCCCGGCAATGTTTTAGGACTAGTTCCAATCTGCCCCTCTAAACTCCTTCAGGGAAGAACACTCAGATCAAACTCCTCCTCATTCAAATCCCTTCCACTTCCAACCTGTTTTCATGAAGATGAAATATTAGTCTAAAAGTAAATTTGATTTAAATGTTCTTCAGTTTTCCACAATGAAATGGCTTCTCTTGAGGACACGGACACAGTGTAGTGAGGTGAAGGTCCAGATCCCGACTCTGCTACTAGTTGCCTGGGCTTGGGCAAATCACCCCACCTTTCAGGGTCTCATTTGAAAAATGAGGAAAATGCCAAGCTGGCACTGTTCCAAGCATCAGCTGTAAAGTAGGTATGTGCCACACACAGCACTCATTAAATGCAATCATTATCTAAATGAACCAGCCAAGCTGCTGGTGTGGCTCAGGGGTTGAGCACTGACCTATGATCCAGAAGGTCACGGTTCGATTCCCAGTAGGGGGAATGCAGGAGGCAGCTGACCAATGATGTTTCTCTCTCTCTCCCTTTCTGAAATCAATAAAAATATATTTAAAAAATAATAATAAAACCGAAAACAAAGTCCATGGTCTCTCACCCATGATACCAGACCAACAGGAAATTTCCAAAACAGGTCTGAAGTAAATAATTCTTCTGGTTACAATACAATGAAAAGAAGCTATTGGGGAACTCAACCTGCACCTCTGTCCCTATGGCAAAGCTCTCCCTTAATACTAATCAAATATTGGATGATCCAGATCAAATTAAAACTAGCAATCCAGCCAGCATGATAGCAATGCCAGGTGGCTTAACATATCTATGATGAACTATGAAATCTTACTAGATGAGTCCCATTCAAATTTAGACTTGCTGGGCTGGTGTGGTTCAGTGGTTGAGCATCCACCCATGAACCCAGGGATCACCAGTTCCAGTGCCAGTCAGGGCATAGGCCTGGTTTCGGGCTCAATCCCCAGTAGAGGGTGTGCAGGAGGCAGCCAATCAAGGATTCTCTCTCATCGATGTTTCTTTCTCCCCCTCTCTTTCTCTCCCTCTAAAATCAATAAAAGCATATTTTAAAAAAAGTGCCATATTTAAACAGCCAATCAAGAGTTAAGATTAAGCCGAAACTGGTTTGACTCAGTGGATAGAGCGTCAGTCTGCGGACTGAAAGGTCCTGAGTTCGATTCCGGTCAAGGGCATGTACCTTGGTTGCGGGCACATCCCCAGTGGGGGGTATGCAAGAGGCAGCTGATCAATTATTCTCTCTCATGGATGTTTCTAACTCTCTATCCCTCTGTCTTCCTCTCTATTAAAAAAAAAAAATCAATAAAATATACTTAAAAAAAAAAAAAGAATTAAGATTAAAGGACCTCGACGAAACCGGTTTGGCTCAGTGGTAGAGCGTCGGTCTGCGGACTGAAAGGTCCCAGGTTCAATTCCGGTTAAGGGCATGTACATTGGTTGTGGGCACATCCCCGGTAGGGGGTGTGCAAGAGGCAGCTGGTCGATGTTTCTCTTTCATCGACGTTTCTAGCTCTCTATCTCTCTCCCTTCCTCTCTGTAAAAAATCAATAAAATATATTTAAAAAAAAAAAAGATTAAAGGACCTCAAGGAAATCTGATTAGTCAGTGATTTACTATTAGGTAGCAATCAAGTTGGAAAAGTGTGATCTTACCAGCGGAGGAAAATGTAATTACATTACTATACATATGTCTTACTCTAGATTTTGCAAACTTATGTCTTACTCTAGATTTTCCAATTTGAATATATAACATTTCAGCATCAGAAAGTCACCTGAAAACAAAGAGCTTAAAGAGCTTATTTTTAAATAAGTCTCAGAATGGGCAAAATTCCCCTGCCTGAACAATTACTAATCTAAATAATCAAATTTCTTAAATTGAAGCCATGGCTTTTATAAAACAGTTCCGATAGGTGGTTATTGGAATAAACCCCTGAAGTTTTGAAGATTAATAGTGAAGACACCAAATGATAGGGAAAAAATTGCATGACACAGAAGTCATGGGCCACACTGATATAAGCTAAAGAAGGGTATTAATGACGTATGTTCGTAGCATGCACAGAGAAGCCTCTTTTTCCTGAAGAGCTGGCTCATTCAATCAAGATCATATTTAAAGGCAAGTCCCCACGCTGCTCTTCCTTGACTGAGCCCAAAGCATGCAGGGTGCACACCTCTCCCATCCCATGTAAGACATTTTGTCTTTTTTTTTTTTTTTAAATATATTTATTGATTTTTTACAGAGAGGAAGGGAGAGAGATAGAGAGCTAGAAACGTCGATGAAAGAGAAACATCGACCAGCTGCCTCTTGCACACCTCCTACCGGGGATGTGCCCACAACCAACGTACATGCCCTTGACCGGAATCGAACCCGGGACCTTTCAGCCCGCAGACCAACGCTCTACTGCCAAACCCAGTTTCGGCCCATGTAAGACATTTTGATGCATTTAATCTTAATGACATGCACAAACCCCTCCCTCCTTGAGAACAAGATTTAAACTTTATCCATCTGAGTCTCCAGAGACTGCCTTTGGGTGGACACCCAAGTGACTAGGACTGTCATTTTGTCTTGCAAATTTTGGTAGGAAAAAATATAACCAACCCCCTCTTACAAACACAGGAAATTCTACCATGTGTAAAAAACATTTTACAAGATGTATCCTGGAAAACCGAAACAACTCTAATAGTGTTTGAAAAAAGTGGTATTAAAACCTATGTGACAGCCCTGACTGGTGTGGCTCAGTGGATGGAGCTTCGGCCTGTGGATTGAAGGGTCCCAGGTTCGATTCCGGTCAGGGGCATGTAAGCTGGTTGCGGGCACATCCCCAGTGGGGAGTGTGCAAGAGGCAGCTGATTGATGTTTCTCTCCCATCGATGTTTCTAACTTTCTATCCCTCTCCCTTCCTCTGTAAGAAAATAAATAAAATATATATTTTTAAAAAATGTATGACAAATAGGGTTGACCCTTGAAAACATACATCCACATAAGCCTATTTAACCCTGAAAAAAACAACAGCCAAATATCTACTCATTCGAAGAGTACATTAATCCAGACATTAGTCTTTAGTTTTCAAAGCATTATTCCCTCCATGTCTGAAGACATTTACGTTAGTCTAAATTTCAATACGTGCAAACGTGGCAAAGTCAGAATTAAATTTTTTCACTTTTAACCTAGGAACTGATTAGGGAAGCATGCAACCTTAAAAAAAGAGGGAAAAGACCAGCTTTTCCCTTATATTGGAATCGCGTCTTTAAGTATGTAAAGACCTCAACAATTAAGACCTCCGTTATCTGAGGATAAACACGGGCGAGACGTGCTCCAGAGACTAAAGTTGGGGGATTGTCTGACGGTGACTCCAGCACAACTCAAGGCGGCTTCCGAGAGCCACGGGGGTCCGGGTGGCCCCCAGGCCGGAGCCCGGGCGGGCCGCGGAGGAGCGCCGCGCGCGCGGGAAAGGTCGCGCCGCCCTGGCGGAAGCCCGCTGCCCGCCGGGGCCCCTCGCCCGCCCGCCCGCCCGCCCGCCCGGGCGCCCACGAGGCGGCGGCGGCGCGCGGCTCCCGAGGCCGGAAGGACCGCCGCGCCCCTCCCCCCCCCCGCCCGGGCCTTCCGCCGCCGCCCGGAGCCCGCCGCCGTGCCCGCCCGCCCCCCTGGCCCGGAGCCCCGGAGCCCCGGAGCCCCGGAAGGCGGCTCTCACTCACTTGTCCTTCTCGGTGCCGAAGATGGAGGCCAAATACTCCGCCATTTCCCACCCGCAGCCGCCGACAACGCTGCCGAAGCCGACGCCGCCGCCGACACTGCCCCGACGCCCGCGGGAGACGTCACCCTGACGTGACGACGCTAGCCCCGCCCCGCCCGTAGGTCGGCGCTGCCCAATCAGGCGAGACTCTGCCTGAGTGTGGGCGGAGCTTGGAGTTCGCGGGAGGGGCGCCCCCTGGCGGCGGGTTGCGGTCCCGCGCCCACCCCGACCCCAGCCCAGCAAAGCCCAGCGCGCAAAGCGAGGCCCGAGGGGAAGGCGATGGGCGAGGCTTCTCCCCGCAGTGGCGTGGGGCTGGGTCCGCGGAGCTCGGGGAGTTGCAGGCGGGCCCCCCTCCCCCCACCTCCCTGGGGGCCCGCACTGCCTTTGGGACCTTTCCTCAGGGAATTCCCCTCCTCCACTGCCCTCGTAGGCGGGGAATGGAGTAGGGGAGCCCCTGGGCGCCCCCGGTCTCGGGAGGAGCGCCGCGTGGGCCTCGGGCCTTGTCCGGGCTTCCGCTCCTAAGCTGGGCCCACCTGGGCGATCGGGATAATCTCGTTTTAGGGTTGTCTGGACAGTCTCTCCCTGGAGTGCTAAGATTAGTGTTTCTTTTTTTTTAATAATTAATTTTTTATGTTTTATTGATTTTTTTATAGAGAGGAAGAAAGAGGGACAGAGAGTCAGAAACATCAATGAGAGAGAGACATGGACCAGCTGCCTCCCTCACATTCCCCACTGGAGATGTGCCCGTAACCAATGTACATGCCCTTGATCGTAATCGAACCTGGACCTTTCAGTCCGCAGGCCGATGCTCTATCCACTGATCCAAGCTGGTTTCAGATAAGCTTAGTGTTTGACTGACCCTGGTGAGGGAGGAGATCCTTCGGGGGGACATCGTTCGAGTCTGGCTTGGGTTTGAGAGGAAGGAGACCCGAGGGGAAGCGGTGGTTAGAGGAGGAGCTTTGGGGGTGAGAAATGAGGGGCCTGACTGGAGGCCGGATGGCAGGTGTAGGGCTCAGGGTCCTTCGGGCCAGGCTGCAGAAAGGATCACCCCTACTGATTGCAAACCAGTGTCCCTCCTAAATTCATGCCGAAGCCCTGACTCCCAGCACCTCCGTCTTTGACTGTCGTTGGCGTTGGCATTGAGGTCTTCACAGGGGCCATTTGGTTGGAATGGGGCTGATAGAGCCGGCCCTAGCTAATGGGGCGTGCCCTTTTGAGAAGAGGAGGTTAGGGCTGTGTGAGGACAGGGCCCTAACCTACCAACACCTCCAAAGATGCACCCTGCGACACCCTGATCTCCCGCTCCCAGGCTCCAGCACTGGGAGGGCATACATTTCTGTTTAAAAGGGATTTTAAGCCGAAACCGGTTTGGCTTAGTGGTAGAGCTTCAGTCTTCAGATTGAAAGGTCCCAGGTTCCATTCCAGTCAAGGGCATGTACATTGGTTGCGGGTGCATCCCCAGTGGGGGGTGTGCAGGAGGCAGCTGGTCGATGATGTTTCTCTTTCATCGACGTTTCTAGCTCTCTATCTCTCTCCCTTTCTCTCTGTAAAAAATTAATAAAATATATTTAAAAATAAAAAATAAAAGGGATTTTAAAATCGTGGGGGCTAAAAAATAATTAGCACTTTTCCTCCCACCTTTTAACTTCTTAGATTGGGCTAATAATCAGATTAACAGAGACAGATTGGCAGGAGAAAGTCAAAGTTTAATGTACATTCCCATGGGGAATTCTCAAAGGCATGATAATTCCATGAAAATTCCAAAGACAGGGAGGCGACCTTGGGTATATAAGACATTATTCGGACAAAGGAGAAAGGGGGTGGGGTGGGTGGAGAAGGGGGGATTAGATTTCGGAAATTTGAGTGTCGGATTAATAGGGAGTTGAAGAGCAGAACACACATGGCAGGCAAATCCTTGCTAGGCAACTCAGAAACCATGGGACGCAGGATAGCCAGCTCACAGGCACCTGCCGGACGCCCTCTTATTTGCCATCTTTAATTCAAGGTAGGCCAAGCAACAGCCTAACAACTCTTTCCTGAACAGGTTTCTCTGAAGTTCTTGGGCAGGAAAGGGAGGAGAATGAAGCTTGTTTCTATAAACTGCTTACTGGAGAGTATTATGTGGAGCGAAATAAGCCAGTCAGAGAAAGGCAAGTATCACGTGATCTCACTCCTATGTGGAATCTAATGAACCAAATAAACTGATGACCAAAAATAGACCCAGGCACATAGCAGCATCAGCAGACTGTTGAATCTCAGAGGGAGGGCTGGGGAGGATGGGTGGGAAGAGATCAATCCATGAACTTGTATGCATATATGCATAACCCATGGACACAGGCAATGGGGTGGGGAGGGTCCGGGTTAGGGGGAGGGGAGGGCAGGAGGGAGCTGGAAGAGGTTAATAGGGGGGAAAGGAGGACCTATGTAATACTTTCAACAATAAACAACTTAAATCAATATCCCCAAAAAGGCAGCTTCAGGTGGCAAAACTTTGGTCCCTTCACAAGGAAATTGCTGAGATGGCTGCTGCACGGGGCTGGGGAGAAGCCTGCTGGCCCTGCTGCTGCACTCTGACCCCTTCCCCACCCCCCCAGTGACACTAGGAACTCCGTGTGGCTGCCCACCTCTGCTGCCTGAGTGGGGTCTCACTGCCTCTGAGTGCTGCTGGCAGGCCGGCAAGTGCATTGGCAAGGTCCCGGCCTGTGCTTCTAGACTGCTCCTTGAGTGGCCAAGGCGAGAGTCAGCTCCTACCAAGGCAGGAAATGGCTGAGGAGCAACTGGTCTGGGGTCGTCTGGCCCCTGCGTTAGACCATGTTATTTTTTCACAGCCTTTCCTTCCTGGCCTGCCTGCCCCTGGGTCACCACAGACAGAGGGCATGTGATCACCCACCTACTGCTTGGGACTTGGCCCTGCACCTTGCTTGGGCCTGTGGAATAGGAGGTAACGCTATGTAAGCAAGTTCTGGGAAGAGCAGGCTCCGAGTGTCCGCTCCCTGAACTGCCCGGAGGACAAGGAGGCTGGGAAGATGCTGGGGCTGGCCAACAGACCCTGAGCGACGGATGAAATGATTACTCATTTGCTGTGAAAGAGAGGCTAAGGGACGGCCTGGCTATAGCAACTAGGCAGCCATGATGGCCTGCCTGGTTAGGCTTTTATTGTAGCAGCAGTTTGAAATAAAATTTATCTTTCAGATACAATCAGCAGGGTAAGTAATCTTGGGAGGACAGATGGGTTTACATTGTCCTCTAGGCAAGGGCATCCAGGGATTAAGCCTAAGGATTCCAGGAAACACGGGGAGTCTGCACATGCACAGGCTTGTATGGAAAGGTCAACTAATAATTAGGGGCACCCCCTTTGGCACTCCCCTGGGTCGGAATTCTGATAAACAGGGCAGGTGGTCTTCCACACCTTCCCTTTTCTCAGAATGTCCTCCTTACAAACTTTCCAACCAAGTCTCATGTGGTCCCCGACAGGAAGATATTTAGGGTCCTCCCTGTAGCTCTTCTGACTAATACAGCATGGGTGTGAATGGCCTATCAGAATTCCAATACAAGTGACCAGCCACCATTCATATATAAGAGTGTCCACTAGAATGTTCTGTGGTGACAGAGATGCTCTACATCTGTGCTGTCCAGTGATGTGATGGCCACTGACGACATATGGCTCTCGAGCACTTGAAATGTGGCTAGTATGATGAAGGCACTGAATTTTAAATGTCCTTTACTTTAAATTAATTTAGGTTTAAATCTAAATAGCCACATACGGGCATCTGAAGTTCAGGGGAGAGGCCCAGTGGAGGGGCATAGTATTTGGGATTCGTGAATAAGTATAGAGTTAGCATATATAAGTATGTATGGAATACTGGCGCATGTATACAAGATTTCAGTGTATGTCTGTTTTCCTGGGGGCAAATATAGTGCGTAATTCTTCAGATTCCCAAAGGGATCTTAGCCTCCCAAGTTAAGAGGATTCCTGGACCCCCCAGGGTCCCGGAAGTAGCCTGTTTTGTTTTTGTTTTGGGAGGCAGTCAATATTATGCTCAGAAACCGAATCTGTCTTCGTCAGCAATTTATTTAGCGCAGGTTCACGGTGGGAATTTCAGAAGCCAATAGCACGCAGGATGGTGTCTATTAATAAGCAAGACATACTCCAAACGACTGACAGTTTAATGGCACTTTTTGTTCCAGGTGAGGGGAGATGAAGGAATAAAGTCCCAATTTAATATGAAACGTACCTTTTTATACCAGGAGGCAACCAACCAAAGAGCTGAAACCCAGCTGCCAGTGCAAAAGTCACAGTCTCCTGTTGGTAGAGCACGTTGCTAGGGAACGAAAATGCCAGTGTCAGTAAGCGGGCTGTGGTGAGGTTTATCACCACAGTTCAGGAGGAATGCCTCCCCTGGGCAGGAATGAGTGCCCAGTGGTCTTAGGAGAGATTTTAGATAGCACAGAGTCCTCACCCAAACCGAAACTCTCCAGTGGTCTTCACACTCAGTATTTGGGGTCTCCGAGTCTCCTTGTCACAGTTGCTTCTCCACTTGTTCATCAGTAGGTCCCAGTGAGGGCTCTTAGCAGCTGGGATGCCGACTGCTTATCAACTGACAACAGATGAAGACTGAGACTTCTCGCTCCAGCATCGAGTCAGTCATCCACACCATAATCGTCTTGAAGAGGAGATCAGGGCTGAATGGAGGACTTGACAAGTTCCTCGACCCTGTGAATTGTCCTTGGGTTTCAGACTCCCTTATTCTCTCACGAATTCTAATTCCTTGGCTTCTTCAACCATCTCTGCTCTTCTTCCTCCTTTTGGCCATGCTGGGTGTCCTGTATGACTACAGCAGCACCTATGCTGGTTTGATTCCTGGTCAGGGCACAGGCCTGAGTTGTGGGCTTGATCCTCAGAAGGGGATGTGCAAGAGGCAGCTGATCAATGTTTTAGTTTTACCCCCTCCCTCTCCCCCCCCCTCCGCTCTATTGTTATCTTAGCTCAGAATGCCATAGACTGAGGGCTTAGATCACAGACATTTACTTCTCACAGTTCTGGACAAAGTCCCAGATCAAGGCACCAGCAGATTACATGTCTGCTGAGGGCCTGCTTCCTATTCTCACTGTGACCTCACGTGGGAAAAGGGGCAAAAGGTCTCTTTTACGAGGGCAGTAACCCCATTCATGAGGCCCTACCTTCAATATCATCACATTGGGGGTTAGGATTTAACAAATAAATTTTGGGGGCTATAAAAATTCAGTCTATAGCACATGGTTATGCACTTCTCTGAATTTGTTTTTCAACCTGTATAATAAAAGGGTAATATGCAAATAGACTGAATGGCAGAACAATCAAAGCATAATCCTAGCTAATAAAAGAGTAATATGCAAATTAATCACCACTCTGCTACACCCACAAGCCTGCCCAGCAGCCAATCAGGAGCAAATATGCAAATAGATATAGCCACAGAGAGCAGGAGGGAGGCTTGGGTTTCCCCACAATGGTGGAAATCAAGCTTTCCACCTGCCCTTGCTGGCCTAGCCTTGACTCAAGGCTAAAAAATTTAAATGTTAGGGCTAGAGGGGGGAGGATCCAAGATGGCTGCTCGGGTAGACACCTAACCGCAGCAGCACACAACAATTTCAATGGAATACAACTAAAATGTAGAGCTACAGGTAGTCGACTGACTGAAAATTCTACAAAAGAAGGAAAGAGAAAACCAGAAGGAAAATCAGAGGAGCTGAAAAAAAGCCTAAGGTATGGAGACATGCTGTGCCCTCACACAGACACGCGCGCGGAGAGGTCGCAGCCGGAGAGGAGGCGAGGGCTGGGTGCTGCCTGGCGTTCCCTAGCAGGAAGGAAATAAAACCCCAAGCCTGGGCTAAACCCCTGAACCGGCAGCGCTGACCCCCAGTTATGAGCCAGACCCTGGGGACCCAGGCTCTGGTGGGGGAGATGGGGCTGTGAGGCGGAATCCCAAGCGAGCAGCGAAAAGCAGGGCCCCCGGAGTCGCGCGCACATTGTGCGCAGAGGACTGAGTGTTGACTCTGATGCTGGATTACCCTAGCCGGAAGAAACAAAGCCTCCGGCGGCACTGAGCCTCAGTCCAGACTGCTCCAAACCCCAGTCCTGGACCAGACCCTGGGGACCCAGGCTCGGGCAGCGGGAGACGGGGCTGTGAGGCGGAATCCCAGGGGAGTGGCAAAAAGCGGAGCCCCCAGAGTTGCGCGCACTGCGCGCAGAGGACAGTCTGTTGACTCTGATCCTGGACTCCCCTAGCGGGAAGGAGAAAAAAGAAAAAAAAAGCTCCAGACTGGAGGAGTGCGACGGGGAGCAGGAGCCCCTGCCGGACACCAGCCAGGACACCGGCCAGCCGGGCGCTGGCGGGGAGCTGGGCGACGGGGCCCCCAGGGGGCGGGGTGCCCCCGAGCCATCGACCTCTGAGCGTGGGCAACGGAGCCAAGGCCGGGGGCTGCTTCCTGGGCGGCGCCGACCCCGGCAACAGGCTGGAGCAGCACGGGAGCCCGCGGAGAACAAGGGGGTGCCACAGGCCAACCTGCTGAGCTCCCAGGACAAGGAGGAAGAAACCAAAGTTCTCAATGTGGGGAGATCAAGTGAGAGCAAAAGATAGTAAAGTTACTTAAGAAGGAATACGGGGAAGATCTTGAAAAATCAAAGACTAAGTCAGAACTCGACTCACCAGCCAACATTGCAACATAAATGCCTTTAAAAAAAAAAAAGAAAGGACGGAATGTTGGAGCAGCGGCGGCCAGGCCTAGAGTGCCCAGGCACAGAGCAATGGCAGCCGGGCCCGGAGCAGCAGCGGCCAGGCCCCAGAGCGGCAGCAGCCAGAACCAGAGCAACAGCAGCCAGCACTGGAGCAGCCAGAACTGAGGGGGAGGCAGCCAAGCCCAGGGTGGCCAGTCCAGGAATACCCAGACCCAGAGTGGCCGGACCCGGAGAGGCCGGGCCCAGAGCAGCCGGGTTGGGAGCAGCCAGGTCCAGAAGAGCAGTAGCCAAGCCCGGAGCATCCAGGCTGGGAGTGGCCAGACTCGGAGCGGCCGGGCCCGGGGCAGCCGGGTCTGGTGCGGCCAGGCCCGGAGCAGCGGCTGCCAGGCTGGGAGTGGTCAGGCCCAGAGCAGCCGGGTCTGGTGCGGCCAGGCTCGGAGCAGCGGCTGCCAGGCTGGGAGTGGTCAGGCCCGGAGATGCCGGGTCTGGTGCAGCCAGGCCCGGAGCAGCGGCTGCCAGGCTGGGAGCGGCCATGCCCGGAGCAGCCGGGTCTGGTGCGGCCAGGCCCGGAGCAGCGGCTGCCAGGCTGGGAGTGGCCATGCCCGGAGCAGCCGGGTCTGGTGCCTCCAGGCCCGGAGCAGCGGCTGCCAGGCTGGGAGCGGCCAGGCCCGGAGCAGCCGGGTCTGGTGCGGCCATTCCTGGAGCAGCTGCTGCCAGGCTGGGAGCGGCCAGGCCCGGAGCAGCGGCTGCCAGGCTGGGAGTGGTCAGGCCCGGAGATGCCGGGTCTGGTGTAGCCAGGCCCGGAGCAGCGGCTGCCAGGCTGGGAGCGGCCATGCCCGGAGCAGCCGGGTCTGGTGCGGCCAGGCCCGAAGCAGCGGCTGCCAGGCTTGGAGCGGCCATGCCCGGAGCAGCCGGGTCTGGTGCGGCCAGGCCCGGAGCAGCGGTTTCCAGGCTGCGAGCGGCCAGGCCCGGAGCAGCGGCTGCCAGGCTGGGAGCAGTCAGGCCTGGAGCAGTCGGGTTTGGTGTAGCCAGGCCCGGAGCAGCAGCTGCCAGGCTGGGAGCGGCCAGGCCCGAAACAGCCGGGCCCAGAGCAGCCGGGTTGGGTGCGGCCAGGCCCGGAGCAGCGGCTGCCAAGCTGGGAGCGGCCGGGCCTGGAGCAGCCGGGCCCAGAGCAGCCGGGTTGGGTGCGGCCAGGCCCGGAACAGCTGGGTCTGGTGCAGCCAGGCCCGGAGCAGCAGCTGCCAGTCTGGGAGCGGCCAGGCCCGGAGCAGCGGCTGCCAAGATGGGAGCAGCCATGCCCGGAGCAGCCGGGTCTGGTGCGGCCAGGCCCGGAGCAGCGGTTTCCAGGCTGGGAGCGGCCAGGCCCGGAGCAGCCGGGTCTGGTGTGACCAGGCCCGGAGCAGCGTCTGCCAGGCTGGGAGTGGTCAGGCCCGGAGATGCCGGGTCTGGTGCGGCCAGGCCCGGAGCAGCGGCTGCCTGGCTGGGTGCGGCTAGGCCCGGAGCAGCGGCTGCCAGTCTGGGAGCGGCCAGGCCCGGAGCAGCGGCTGCCAGGCTGGGAGCGGCCAGGCCCGAAGCAGCCGGGTCTGGTGCCGCCAGGCCTGGAGTAGCGGCTGCCAGGCTGGGAGTGTCCAGGCCCGGAATAGCCGGGTCTGGTGCGGCCATTCCTGGAGCAGCTGCTGCCAGGCTGGGAGCGGCCAGGCCCGGAGCAGCCGGGTCTGGTGCGGCCAGGCCCGGAGCAGCGGCTGCCTGGCTGGGAGCGGCCAGGCCTGGAGCAGCGGCTGCCAGGCTGGGAGCGGCCAGGCCCGGAGCAGCTGGGCCTTGTGTGGCCAGGCCCGGAGCAGCAGCTGCCAGGCTGGGAGCGGCCAGGCCCGGAGCAGCTGGGCCCAGAGCAGCAGGGTTGGGTGCGGCCAGGCCCGGAGCAGCAGCAGCCAGGTCCAGAGCAACTAGGTCGGGAGCGGCAGTGACCAGACCCGGAGCAGCTGGTTGTGGAACGAACCAGAGCAACAGAGGCCAGGCCCAAAGCAGCCAGGCCCGGATCAGCTCGCTTCTCGCCTGCCCCTGCCCCACGGCGGCCTCTCAGACATGGCTGGAAACTTTTGTGGGAACTTGAGGGTCTGCTGAATCAAGTGATGAAGGCTTAGATCTGGATGTGTTGAGTTAGTATAGGGCTGGGGTGTTGATCTGTGAGTGCCTTGGGTGGGTCTGGATGAGGCTGGTTGACCTATTTGGAAATGTCTTTTGTGTGAAATGTATCATTGGGCATGTGGTGGTATTATTGATATGAGAAAATGCTAAGTAACAGATTTACTATCTGAAAAGGGATTTACTATCGGGTAAAGGGAGGGAGGAAGAGACTGAACATAAACTGTGCACCTATAAATGAGGACAATGGGGGATGGGGAGGGGGCGGAGGGTGGGGTGGGAACCTGATGGAGGGGGGAAGAAATGAGAAACCTTTGTAACAATATGAACAATAAAGATTGATTTAAAAAAAAATTAAATGTTAGGAGGTAAATAAATCCAAACAGAAATGGCAGTAGCCATGGAGCTGGAAAGAGCAGGAGGCTAGGGTTTCCCCCAGCAATGGAGGAAGCCAAACTTTCTGCACACCCTGGCCAGCCCAGGCCTCTGCTTAAGGTTACAAAGTTTCAATTATAAACGATACATAAGTCGCAACAGAAATGGCTGCCACCATGGAGCAAGGAGAAGGCTTGACTCTGCTCCAGGCTATAAAGTTTTAGTTGTAGAAGATAAATAAACCCCAGATACCAGGGCCTTCACTTGGGTCTCCAGGGGGTGTGGCCAGCCTGCAAACCACCACAGGTCCCTCACCCAGGCCGCCCATGCTCCAAGGGAACCCCACCCTGATCCAGGACATCCCTCAGGGTAAGCCAGCCGGCCCCCACCCATGTACCAGGCCTCTATCCTATCTAATAAAAGAGTAATTTGCAGATTGACTATCACTCCAACACACAAGCTGGCTGCCCCCATGTGGTTAAAGATCCTGCCCCCATTTGGACATAAGATGGCCACCACAAGATGGCCAGCAGGGGAGGGCAGCTGGGATGGACCAGGCTGCAGGGGAGGGCAGTTAGGGGTGACCAGGCCTGCAGGGGAGGGCAGTTAGGGGCAAAAAGTATGTCAGGAGAGTGGTTAGGGGTGATCAGGCTGGCAGGCAAAAGTGATAAGGGCAATCAGGAAGGCAGGCAGGTCAGCAGTTGGGAGCCAGCAGTCCTGGATTGTGAGAGGGATGTCTGACTGACTGTTTAGGCCTGATCCCACGCAGTTGGATATCCCTCGAGGGGTCCTAGATTGAAGAGGGTGCAGGCTGAGCTGAGGGATCCCCCCCCCCCAGTGCACGAATTTCAAGCACTGGGCCTCTAGTATGCTAATGATATGCTAAGGCTACTCAACTGCTTGCTATGGCATGCACTGACCACCAGGGGGCAGTCAGTCAACTAATTGACCAGTCATTATGATGTGCACTGATCATCAAGGGCAGATGCTCCAACCTATAGGTTAGCTTGCTGCTGGGGTCCAGCTGATCTATCTGGACTGAACAAGGTGGGCCAGGCATGCCCTTGAGCCCTGCCATGGTCCCTTCCTGGCCTGATCATGCACCGGTGGGGTCCCTCAGCCTGGCCTGTGCCCTCTCACAATTTGGGACCCCTTGGGGGATGTTGGATAGCTGGTTTCAGCCGGATCCCACAGGCCACTCCTCTTGGAAGGATGCCAGACCCAGGGCTCATGGTTGGCAAGTATTGCTGCAGCAGCATAAGCCTCTCCTGATTGGGACTGGTTGGGTGTGAGCCCTCAGCAGGCACGGGATGAGTGGGAGCGGCAGGAGGCTTTGGACTACGGGCTTTGGCCTGATCCCTGCAGACCACCCAGAGGGACCCACCCATGCATGAATTTGTGCACCAGGCCTCTAGTTTACTAATTGGATCAGTAACACCTGCCTTTGATAGTGATATAGAGCTTGGCCCTTAGCAGATGTTCACTTAACAATAGCTACTGAATTGTACTCTGATTAGATATTGACATGTCTCTCCTACTAGACTGTGTGCTCTTTGAAGATACCAGTTCTATATTGTTTCCTTGATTTCCTGGTAGAAAATATCCATAGTCCCTTATCTCCAATTCTGAAATGTAAAAATTCTAAAAACGGAATTTTAAAATAACTTTTTATTTTTTTATTTTTAAAATATATTTTATTGATATTTTTACAGAGAGGAAGGGAGATAGAGAGTTAGAAACATCGATGAGAGAGAAACATTGATCAGCTGCCTCCTGCACACCCCCCACTGGGGATGTGCCCGCAACCAAGGTACATGCCCTTGACTGAAATCGAACTTGGGACCTTTCAGTCCGCAGACTGACGCTCTACCACTGAATTTATGAACAACTATCAACAAGTGAATCTAAAAACCAAGGAAATTTAAAAAAAAAATCTGATGAACAATATTAACTGTTGAATATAATAGAATCAGAGGTATGGAAGGGGAGTGAACTAACGATTATTGGGGAGAAGGGGATGAGAGAAGAGACTGAACATAAACTGTGCACCTATAGATGAGGACAATGGGGGGTGGGGAAAGGGCAGAGGGTGGGGTGGGAACCTGGTGGAGGAGAGCAATGGGGGGGGGGAGGAACATTTGTACAATAATAATATGAGCAATAAAGATTTATTAAAAATAAAATAAAATAAATTACAAAAAAGAAAAGAAATCTTGTGTTGATTAAAAATGGCAGCAGAGTAGGTGAATGCTGCACAGACATGCTCCCAGGAACAAGCTGGAATTACAACTGAAATATAGAAAGGCTTCCTGAATAATAAATGGAAAACTCACAGGAGAGACTCTGATACCTGAGGACTGAAGGTGGAGACTGCATAGAGTCTGGTAGGAGGGGTGGAGGCACAAAAGGGCTGGCTGGGTGCCTGCAGACAGCAACTGAAGTCCTGGAGAGATATCTCAGCTGTGGGGTGTTGCCACTGAGAACTCTGGGATCTAATCCCCAAGCTGGGATGTCTCTCCAGGACTTCATAAAGTTGCTGTCTGTGGGTACCTGGCCAGCCCTTTTATGGGCATCACATAACCTCTAGCTGTGAAAAGCAGCAGGGTGTAGTCTGCCAGGAAGTGGCAGGTGAAAATTCGGGCAACCTCTTGAAGGGCCAATGCATAAAAATTCACTTTGGAATCACCCACCTTGTCCTCTGGCAGAGGGAGGGTGAAGTGGACTGAGGCTGTGAGAGCAGAACCCAGAACTGAGGACTTGGGGGATAGAGCTTAGAAGGCAGATACCTCATATTTCCTGGGCTGAGTCATTCCTTCATGCAGCAGAAGACATCTTTCCCACATAGACATTTGCTTTGCCTGGGGTGAAATCAGTTGACACACTCCATTGGAAAATACCTTGCCCTGAGGCCACTTAAGAGATTAAAAGTAACAGTTAGCCTCCAGGCAGAAGTTATTGCTCCACCCTGTTGAAAAAGCTTCCATTGCACCAGAGGACCATTATTGCCTGGGTTTAATTCAAGTCAGGATACTATTAGCCTGTAAACACAGGCAGTCTCTGAAGGCTTTGAGTCTTTGCCTGATCCAATTAATCAGAAACAGCCTTTAACACTGTCCTGCACTAGAGATTGAGAGGATCTACCTAAGACATATTCACAAACCCAAATAGACAACCAAAATGAGGAGACAAAGAAAACTCCCAAATGAAAGAACTAGAGAATTCTCCAGAAGAGATCAATGAAGCAGAGATAAAAATTTATTTGAGCCGAAACCGGTTTGGCTCAGTGGATGGAAAGTCGGCCTGTGGACTGAAGGGTCCCAGGTTGGATTCTGATCAAGGGCATGTACATTGGTTGTGGGCACCAGTAGGGGGTGTGCAAGAGGCAGCTGGTCGATGTTTCTTATCTCATTGATGTTTCTAGCTCTCTAGCCCTCTCCCTTCCTCTCTGTAAAAAATCAATAAAATATATTTTTTTAAAGAAAAAAAAAGAAATTGATTTGAAACAGAGTTCAGAGTAATTATGGTAAAAATGCTCAACAGTATGTAAAAAAGATATAGTGACTATGAAAAAGAGAACAGTCTGAATAAAGAATTACATAACACAAATAACACATTGGAAGGATACACAGCAGAGTAGGAGAAGATGAGGGTCAAATTAGTGAATTAGAAGACAGAGTTGAAATTATCACCCAGTCAGAGAACCAAAAAGAAGAAAAAAAAATTTAAGAAACAGGAGGACAGCTTAAGGGAGCTGTGGGACAATGTGAAATGTAACAATATTAGAACAGCAGGTGCCAGAAGAGGCAGAAAGGGAGAAAGGCATAGAAAAGGTGTTTGAAAAATAATGGCAGAAAACTTACCTAACCTGGTAAAGGAAAAAGTCACACAAGTTCAGGAGGCACAGATAGCCCTAAACAATAAGACCCAGCCAAAACCAGTTTGGCTCAGTAGATAGAGCGTCGGCCTGCGGACTGAAGGGTCCCAGGTTCGATTCCGGTCAAGGGCATGTGCCTTGGTTGCGGACACATCCCCAATGGGGGTTGTGCAAGAGGCAGCTGATCGATGATTCTCTCTCATCAATGTTTCTAACTCTCTATCCCTCTCTCTTCCTTTCTGTAAAAAATCAATAAAATATATTAAAAAAACAAAACAAAAAAACAAGAAGACCCAAACAGAACCACACCCAGACACATCATAGCTAGAATGCCAAAAATTAAAAACAAAGAGTCTTAAAGGCAGCAAGAGAAAAATAAAACTGTTACCTACAAAGAAGTTCTTATAAGGCTGACACCTGATTTCTTATCAGAAACTCTACGGGCCAGAAGGGAGTGGCATGAAGTGCTCAAGATAATGGAAAGCAAGGATCTGAGACCAAGATATCCAGCAAGGCTATCATTCAAAATAGATGGTCAAATAAAGAGCTTCCCAGACAAAAAAAGGCTGCAGGAGTTCATCACCACCAAGCCAGCATTACAAGAAATGCTAAAGGGATTGCTAAGAAGAAGAAACAGATAGGAGGGGCTTTTTTGTTTGTTTTACATTTGCACAGAAAAAATTTCTATCCTTTCATTTTCTTTTTTTTTTAAATATATTTTATTGATATTTTACAGAAAAGAGGAAGGGAGAGAGATAGAGAGCTAGAAATGTTGATGAGAGAGAAACATCGACCAGCTGCCTCTTGCACACCCACCACTGGGGATGTGCCCGCAACCAAGGTACATGCCCTTGACAGGAATCGAACCTGGGACCTTTCAGTCCACAGACTGAAGCTCTACCACTGAGCCAAACCGGTTTCAGCTATCCCTTCATTTTCATCCTGTATGTGTCTTTTGTTTTGAGGTGGGTCTCTTATAGACATCATATAGTTGGGTCATTTCTTGTATCTATTTAGCTACCCTATGCCTTTTGATTGGAGCGTTTTTAATCTATTTGTATTTAGGGTTATTATTGAGAGGTACTTGTTGATAGCCATTTTAATTCTGTATGGCTAGGTTTCTCTCTCTGTTCCTGTCAGGGGTCACTGGGTGGCATTGTCTTCACCACAGTGGGATGCCGACCTACAAGAGCATCATCAGCGCCCAGCTGAGAGTGGACAAGCCCCAGCTGGGCCAGTGTCAGTGGCCGGCCTTCAGAACCGTGGACTAAGAAAAGGGTTTGCTGTTTTGGGGTGGTTTGTTATGTGGCATCGACTGTTACAGTAGATAGCAGACACGGATCCCTGTCCTGTGTGCCTTTCAGACGGCATTCCACTGTGGTGAAGACAATGACCCCTGACCGCTCAACAGCCATCTCTTATCCTATCGGGTGTCAGCCAGGCCAGAGCCGATGGCACACACATCAGGAAGTCAGTGCAGCAGCGGTGGTCTGGGCACTAAGATTCCTGAGAGCTGGTGGTCCAGCATCATGTGGGGACCTGCCAGTGACCAGGGAAGGACACTCGAGGTCATGGTATTTGACTGAGACTTACAGACGTGGAGTGGGGAGTAGACAATCCAGGTGGAGGGACAGGGACTTCAAAGCCTGGAGGGGGAAGAGTGTGGCGAGCGGAGGGAGCAGGAGTGGGCTGGATCCAGGGACGAGCCGAGGGCAGTGAGGCTGGCTGAGTGTGGGCAGGTGCTCCTGCTGGGGAGGTGGTGGTGCTTACCAGACAGTAGTCATGGCCTGACTTTGCAAATTTCAGACATTTGCTGCCCTTGGGTTTGCATTTTGGACAAAGCAGTTCAAGCAGCCTGGAAGCGGAAGCACCCTGCGTGCTGGGCAATGGGCACCAGGGGGCGCGATTGTCCTGCTTTTGGGCCAATTCCCCACTTCTGCCACCGCGCAAATGGCTAGGTTACTACGATGCCTGTTTCCCGAAGACACGGGATTTGTTGTGTAGATTTTGGTAGAGAGCAGTTCTCCCTTGACCCTGCTGCTGAGCACACACCTGCTCCTTGTAGCCCGTTGCCCGGGCTGGCCTTCGCCCCGCCTGCCTTTGGTAGGGCAGCTTCTGGCTCCGGGTTAGGCTCCGAACTCCCTGGTGCAGATGCCTGCCAGGGCCATAGCCCTCAGGGGCTGCAGAGGGGCAGGTCCAGGTCCCTCCTCCCTGCCTGTCAGGGGGTCAGTGACCTGGGTCTTCACAGCTGTGCAGGCTCACCTCCCCGTCTTCCTGCCACACATGTGCCGGCTGCCTTCCCACCCTGGGCCCCCAGGACTCCTCGGTTTCAGGTGTTTGGAGGTGCTGGGAGGGGGGTCAGGGGGCTGCCAGCAGGAGAGGTTCTGGTGCTGAGTGGCAAAGAGGTGGGGCTGCAATGAGGCTGGTGGGGGTCCCACTCGGTGGGGCTCCTGGGCTAAGCCTGGAGGGAGGCCTCCTCAGTCCAGGCACCCAGCCCTCCCAGCAGCTCCTCCACCCAGGAGGTCAGCTTCTTCTTCCCCAGCAAGAGAGGGCTTCTCCACCTCCCCTTCCCAGGACTCCTGACAGGCAGGGAACCCAGAGCCCCCGGTCCGCATGTGTGATGACATCATTGCAGCTGCCCTGCTCTCTGCCACCCCCAGCAGGGCACCCTGTCACCTTGCCTGCCGCTTGGTGTCCTGGGAGAGCCAGCCTCTCACCGTGCTGGCCCTCCTGGGAGGACAGGAGTGGACACGCCCAGAGGGCAGAGGAGGGGGGCTCGGGTTCGTGTCCTGGGGCTGCGGTCACAAGCGCCGCAGTGGGGCGGTTTACAGAACTCCCGCGCAGTGTCGGAGGCTGGAGTCCATGTTCGGGCGTCAACAGGGCTGGGTCTTCCCCGGGAGAGCATCCTCTGTGCCAGCTTCTGGCGGGGCTGGCAGCCTGCGGCTCCTCAGCGGCTGGCAGCATCGCTCCGCCCTCGCCTTCGCCCTCACACGGCCTCTTCCCTCTGTGTCTCCGTATCGCTTTTCTCTTTCCGTAAGCTCACCGGTCACTAGAGGAGGGCTCGCCCAAATCCATATGACCTCCCTTCACACGTGACATCGACAAAGACCTTTCCGAACAAGGCCACCCTCGCAGGTTCTGGAGGTTGGGATGGGAACATAATCTTTTTGGGGGACATCATTCAACTCCGTGAGCTTCCGGTGTGAATGAGCTGGCAGTGCAGACAGGGGCTCTGGAGACACGGGGATAGCAACTTTGGGGACATTTTAGGGTGATTATTTTTTTTTTTTTTTTTTTTTTTTTTTTTTTTTTTTTTTTTTTTTTATAGTCAGGTCTTTATTAAGAATTTCATCTGCCAACTTAGCGTTTTCCACCAACGCGGGGAGCAGAAACCTTCACCGGCTTCACAATCTTTTGCTTAGGCGCTGCCTTTGTGGGAGCCTTAGCAGCAGCCATTGCTGTCTTTTTAGATGCCTGCTTAGCCTTTTTTGCTTCCTTGGCAGCCCTGATAGCTTGCTCTCTCTGAGCTTTCCTAACTTCAGGCTTCTGGTTCCTTTTGGCCATTATATCAGCAAGAGATGCACCAGTGATGGCCCTCTGGAATTTGACTGCACGGCGGGTTCTTTTCTTCTGAATTTCTTCCGACTGCCCCTTTTTGTGCTTCCTTCTGTAGAGCACAGTCCAGTTTATCTGCCGAGGATTCCTCTTGGAAAGGAATGCCGACTCGCATTTTGCGTTAAGAAACTGGAAAACCTTCCCGTCGGTCCTGGCATAGCGCCTCCCGTGTCCGGGGTAGATCTTGTAGCCACTGAAGCTGCACAGCTCGACCTTCATGGCTGCGGCCGCCGGGGAGCAGGAAGGATGGTGAAGAGCTCTTTTCTTTTTTTTTAATATATTTTATTGATTTCTTTACAGAGAGGAAGAGAGAGGAATAGAGAGTTAGAAACATCGATGAGAGAGAATCATCGATCAGCTGCCTCTTGCACACCCCCTACCAGGTACATGCCCTTGACCGGAATCGGACCCGGGACCTTTCAGTCCGCAGACCGATGCTCTACCACTGAGCCAAACCGGTTTCGGCCAGGGTGGTCATTTCTGAGACATCGCTGTGGTTCTCAGCGGGCTCGGAGGAGCTTAGGGGCCTGGAGGGGCCGGTGGGCACTTGTGTGGACGTGAATGGGGAGGAGGCTGATGCTGGCAGGAGGGAGGGAAGAGGGCGGTCGCCTAGCAACTGCCACCTACTGGCACTTTCCAGTGGGCGCAGGAGGGCAGCACTGGAATGATGGGCGCTGGCAGGCTTTGGACGGTAGATGGCGCTGAGAGTTTGGGCTTTCGCTGGCTGCCAGACTGACAGGTCCTGCGGCCCTGGCCACAGGGTGACCAAGGGTAAGCCTGGGGCAGAGGAGGAGGGGCAGGGGGTTAAAAATGGGAATGGCCCTCCTGGATTGGCTACCGAGTGACCACCTGCCCAGGTCTGTCTGTCCCGAACGTTCTCTTCCCCCTTGTCCAGGTTTCATGGGAAAGCCCTCACTGGGGAGCGTGGGCTCAGAGCGGAGTTGGGAAACATCCGTTCGTTCGCCCGCGGTGGGTTTGTGAGCACCTCCCGGCACCGGTCCTGGGCACGGAAACATGGTGAGACGGTGCCCGTCGAATTTCTCCGGCAAACTCACAATGCGCACATGAGCCGATGTGGGACAGCTGCTCTACAGGTTCCCGGAGCAGGGGAGCTCCTCCCTCACGGTCAGCGCCCCCCACCCCCCCTTCGGAGGGCATATGTGGGAGAAACAAATATCTACAAACAGAAAATACCTTTTTGGGGGGGACGGGGGTGTAAACCTCACCGGAGGATATTTTTTCCCCATAGGTTTTTAGAAAGAGTGGAAGGGAGGGGGGGGGGAGAGAGAGAGAGATTGAGAGAGAGAGAGAGAGAGAGAGAGAGAGAGAGAGAGAGAGAGAGAGAGGAACATCTCTCTTCGGAGAACGTGAGTAGTAGAGGTGCTTCCTGGCACATTGCTGGAACCCTGTGCGGGCTCCCAAGCTAACGCCTGGGTACCTGTGTGGTGTCCCCATCGGCTCCTAGGAAGGGAAAGGGAGAGGCATGCCTGTGAGCCGCGGTCCCATAAAGGCGACACACAGTGCGTGACCAGCTGTTGTGTAAATCAATCCGAAGCCTGCGTTTCTCCCAGCTCTGGAGGCTGGAAACCCGCCTTGAGGTGGCTGCAGATTCGGTGTCTGGTGAGGACCATGTTCTCGCGGTGTCCTCCCAGGACGAAGGGGCGAGGGAGCTCTGTGTGAACCCAGGTGGACACGGGGGGGGGATGGTGGGGGGGGACACAAGCGTCTAGTCGCTGGCAGCATGCCCCCCTCCGTGTCCTGGGCAGTGTGATGACTGCTGAGCTGTGCCCGGCAGAGCGGCGAGGCAGCGCCAGGCCGCCGGAGCGGACTGGGGTCACCGACAGGCTTGGCGCCCGTTTAGACGAGTCAGTGATTCTGCAGGTCCTCGGCTGAGGCTGCACTGTGGCCCGGCTGCCTTTCCCATCCTCCTCGATGGTTTGCAGAGCTACCGTGGCCTTCGTGAGGCGGGTGGAGAGCACCCGGACTGTGGGCTGAGATTCCTCCGTTTCTGGGGACAGACCCTCAGGGTGACCGAGGTCCCTTCCCGCCACGCTGCAGCCCTGCAGGCAGGGATGTGGGCTCCGGTGGGGGGGCTGGCGCGGGGTCTGAATTAACATCATGTCGCACACAGTGCATCGGTTCCCCGCGACAGATTGCCTCAAATTCAATGCTCAAAACAAACACAATATCGCCTTACGGCGGAGGTCAGATGTCCAAGATGGACCTGGCTCCTACTGGGCTCAAATCAAGGTGCTTACAGGATTGCATTCCTTCTGCGGGCTCTGGGGGAGACCCCACTTCCTCCAGCTTCTAGACTCCGCCCACATTCCTGGCCCCGCAGGACTGGCCTCTGTTTTTTTTGTTTGTTTGTTTGTTTGTTTTTTTAAATAAATTTTTATTGTTCATATTATTACAAATGTTCCTTCCCCTGCTCCCCCATTGCTCTCCTCCACCAGGTTCCCATCCCACCCTCTGCCCTTTCCCCACCCCCAATTGTCCTCATCCATAGGTGCACAGTTTATGTTCAGTCTCTTCCCACATCCCCCTAACCCCTTTTCCCCAAGAATCGTCAGTTCACTCCCCTTCCATACCTCTGATTCTATTATATTCAACAGTTAATATTGTTCCTCAGATTTTTTTTTTTTAATTTCCTTGGTTTTTAGATTCACTTGTTGATAGTTAGGTATTTGTTGTTCATAATTTTTTTCTTTATTTACTTTCTCTTCCGAAAGAACCCCCTTCAGCAATTCATATAATTCTGGTTTGGTGGTGATGAACTCCTTTAGCTTTTTTTTATTAGTGAAGCTCTTTATCTGACCTTCAATTCTGAGTGATAGCTTTGCTGGGTAGATTATCTTTGGCTGTAGGTTCTTACTATTCATCACCTTGAATATTTCTTGCCATTCCCGTCTGGCCTGCATGGTTTCTGTTGAGAAATCAGCTGACAATCGTATAGGTGCTCCTTTATAGGTAACTACCTGCTTTGCTCTTGCTGCTTTAATATTCTCTCTTTGTCTTTTGCTCTTAGAATTTTAATTATGATGTGTCTTGGTGTGGTCCTCTTTGGATTCCTTTTGTTTGGAGTTCTGTGCACTTCCTGGACTTGTAAGTCTAATTCTTTCCCCAGGTGGGGAAGTTTTCTGTCACTATTTCTTTCAGTATGTTTTCGATATCTTGCTCTCTCTCATCTTCTGGGACCCCCATAATTCTGATGTTGGTTCGCTTGAAGTTGTCCCAGAGGTTTCTCACATTATCTTCAATTTTCTGGATTCTCTTGTCTTCTTGCTTCTGCGGAGGAGTGTCTTCTGACTCTTTATGTTCCAACTCTTTGACTTGATTCTTGCGATCTTCCATTCTGTTTTTAGGACTCTGTATAATATTTTTTACTTCAGACAATGTATTCTTTATTTCTTGTTGATCCCTTATCATTTCTTGTTGATTCCTTATTAATTCTAGTTGATCCCTTTTGATATCCTCATAGGTCTTATCGATCTTTTCTAGGAAATTCTTGAAAAACCTTATAAGTGTAGATTTGTACTTTATATCCAGTCGCTTTTTGTCCTCCATTTCTTTCATTTGTGATCTATTTTGTCTCTGCATTTTCGCAGCTTCCCTGATGGGGCGGAGTTTCAGGGTGGAGCCTACAGCCTTGGCTTCTGTCAGCCCCACCCTATGCAGTTCCTGAATCTCAGGGTCCTTCAGTACTTGCTGCAAGCACCTCTGAGAGAAAGGTGCCCTTGATTTTCGCCTGCTACCAAACAGTTTAGGCCCTCCCTCAATGAGCTCAAAACTGGGGTTCAGTTCAGTTGGAAGTGGGATTGGAGGTGGTGTTCAGAGCAGTCTGGAGCCCCAGTCTCCTTCCCGCCAGGGAAATCCCACGGCGCAGCCGGCCGGCCCTTCTCTGCGCGCAGTGTGCACGCCTCCGGGACCTCCTTTCGCCACTCCCCCGGGATTCAGCCTTACAGCCCAGCTCCCTCTGTTTGAGCCTGGGTTCCCGGGGTCTGGCCTAGAACTGGGGTTCAGAGCAGTCGGAACTGGAGCACAGTCGGAGCTTTTATCTCCTTCCTGCTAGGGAACGCCAGCCAGGCACTCAGCCTCCCTCCTCTCCGGCTCCATCCTCTCCACGCGTGCTGCATGTTTCCGTACCTTTGGCTTTTACAGCTCCTCCGCACTTCCTTCTGGTTTTCTCCTTGCTTCTTGTTGTAGAATTTCCAGTCAGTCGACTTTCCTGTAGTTCTGGGTAATGTCCATTTTATATTTTAGTTGTATTTTATTGGAATTGTTGTGTGCGGCTGAGACTAGGTGTTTACCTGTGCAGCCATCTTGGATCTGTGCTTTGAACTTTTACAAGACCAGTGCTCTAACCCCTGAGCTATGGAGCCTTGTGCTTTGAACTTTTAAAGCTGGCAAGTTAAATATATTTAGTAGTTCTTAGATTAATAACACTTTATATTTCTAAGAAAAATACAAGACACAATTAATAGATTCAATTTTGTCCTCTAGGGTTTTTATGAGGCAAATTTAAACTTTAATTTTTATTTGCCAGTGGCTCTGGGAAACTAGGTTTTGTTTATTCGAATGTAAATTATCACATTCTTTAAGATGGCTACTGGCAGGACACTATATTAACTGTGTGCTGGGGGAAGGGCCTCTACCCTTTCCTTCCTCAACAAAGGATGTAGCCAGTTACCTGGATACTTAGATCTTTATAATTAATATATTATTTATTTATATTTCTATAATCTCTTTGAGATTCTAGAATTAATTATACTTATTTTAAAGTATTTACTTTGGATAAATTCTATGTCAGAGACAAATTTACTTATTTTCTTGAAGGCTTTAAAAATTAACTTTTTAATAAAGTTCATTACCATTTTGAAAACTACTCTTTATTATGGAAATGCAAATCTTGTTGCTGGAATTAGTTTGAATTTCTTTCAAGAAGATTTTTTCACCATTTTTTCTCAGGAAAAAGAATCAGCTCTGGGTTTTTCATTTCTGTAGCCCTGTAAAGAATTAAGTCCAGTTCAAGACCTATCTAATATCCGGAATCGGACGTGTGCACATTTTGTCTTATACTAGCTTTCTCTTTACAAGTGTACGGATATCCCAGACGCATTTCTAAATTTTAAAAAAAAATTTTATGGCGAGAAAGGAAACTTTTAATTTAATATACTAGGAGAGCGGGCTTCTATATTGGATCACCTCATGTCTCTCCCTTCCCCCACATCCTGCTTACTTCAGGGGAAGCATCAGCAACAGATCTGGCTGAATTTCTTTTCATGCTTAAAAGATAGACAGATCTCAATTTTTTCTTCCTTTTTGGCTTTCTGAAATAATAACTAATACCCAATTTGGCCAAGATTTGCATTTCCCTGCGAGTTCTCTTATAATTTTTAAATAAGGCATTAAGTAGTCTTTTTAAAAATATATATATTTTATTGATTTTACACAGAGAGGAATTGAGAGAGACAGAGAGTTATAAATGTTGATGAGAGAGAAACATCGACCAGCTGCCTCTTGCACACCCGCCACTGGGGATGTGTCTGCAACCAAGGTACATGCCCTTGACCCAAATCAATCCTGGGACCTTTCAGTCTGCAGGCCGACGCTCTATCCACTGAGCCAAACCGGTCCCGGCGCATTAAGTAGTCTTATTGCAAGTAATCTTAATGTGGGAGAGCAGATAGCCCTGCCCTCTCTTGCTGCCTTTGAATTTATCCGCATCAGAGGCAGTTTCAGCAGTGGAGTTCCACTTATTACAGATTTTAAATTCCATATACACACTAAGATTCTAATTTCAACAAAAAACAACATGATTTTGTGATCACATAGACTTTAACATTTGCCTCTAAAGGGCACTTTCACTTTGTCCCATGCTTTACTCCCGACTATCAATAAATTGCTCCTCCCTTACCTTAACGAGTGCACTCTTTGTCAGGAGGAGTTCCTCACCCTCTGCTTCCCAAGTCCTCAGGTCCCTGGATTCGGGCGCCAATTGCCAGGGCCTGCCTGGCAGGTTGAACTGGGCTGAGGTAGGGAGGTGGGAATTGAGAAAAGAAAGAGAGACGGAAGAGCAGGGTCGGAGGACTACAAGTCATCGAGGAACTGTAGCAAGTTTATTAACTATGCAATGCTTTTTATGCACAAAACACTGAATAGGAGGTCTGTCAAGAGGAATGTATTCTTTGTTCCTCTTAATCTCTAAGGGACGGAGCAGAAGACAAATTCCTGGTACAGTAAATCTCAGTAAATAGTTACAGACTTCTTGGCAAGCCATGAAAGGTTGCTCTCATTCTACTGATAATCGCCATCCAATCAAGTCAGGGAGTCGGGACCAGTTTGGCTCAGTGGATAGAGCGTCGGCCTGAGGGCTGAAGGGTTCCGGGTTCGATTCTGGGCAAGGGCATGTACCTTGGTTGCAGGCACATCCCCAATAGGGGGTGTGCAGGAGGCAGCTGATAGATGATTCTCTCTCATCGATGTTTCTAACTCTCTCTCTCTCTCTTCCTCTCTGTGAAAAATCAACAAAAAAATAAAAAATAAATAAAAGTCAGGGAAAACAACTGTTTGCAAGGACCTTGTTAGCTTACATCCTGTCACCAAAAAGGGCCAGGTTGGCTCCAGGCGCCATGGGCCGCTTGTGCTTCTCCTCCTCACACGGGAGTCTCCAGACGGCTCCCGGCTCGAGCTGATTGACACCGACTGAAAACCACCGTCATCTCTCCGCAGCTGCTGTGGGTTCTGGAGACTTCTCAGCAGCCGTGACATAGGGGGGCCTGTCCTCAGCTCTGGCGCTCACCTTCCCCACGGCTTTGAGAACAGCAACGAGGTCCCCAGAAGTGACGGCTAATGTCATGTGTCACCTTGGCTGGGCCATGGGCCCCGCTGTGTGGTCGAACACCGATCTAGATGCTGCCGTGTGAAGGTGTGTGTACGAGAAGGTGTGTGTGTAAGTCAGCGACTCCAAGGGAAGCAGATTCCTCGCCATAATCTTATGATGGGTGGGCCTCATTCCATCAGTGGAAGGCCAAGAACAAAGACCGAGTTTCTCAAAGGAGATCAGATGACAGCTAGTTATCGAGATGACAAACAGATAAATGGTAAGTATGCAGATGATAGACAGATGGACAGACAAACAACAGAGAGTTAGATAGATGGATAGGTAGACAGGCAGATGAAAGATAGACGGATAAATAGGTCCTCGATTATCCTGGAAGGGGCTGGCAGGGCATGGCCGGCTTCCAGGACACGGTGGGTCGTGGTAGGGTTGGCAGTGGGCTGTGCAGGCAGCCCGCCGACCTCACGGAGCCGGGCTAGCTGAATGCGTTCCGCTGACCCACAGCAGTGCCCAAGCCCACGCAGTGCGGATTTGCAGGAGCCCTGCTTCGCCCCGGAGCGGAAAATCAGGCACTGGGCTTTGTGCCTGGGCAGACTGCTGGCCGCACGGGAATCCTGCAGACCCAGCACATTCCGCCTTTGTGTGAGGGGCCCGGGTCAGCGCCCGGGCGCAGAGGCCAAGCTGCTGAGGGCAGGCTGAGCGGGGCTCAGAGATACCGCAATGGGACGGTCCGCAAGGGTGGCTGTGGGTGGCTGTGAGGGTGGCTGTGGGGTGGCTGTGGGGTGGCTGTGGGGTGGCTGTGGGGTGGCTGTGAGGGTGGATGTGGGGTGGCTGTGGGGTGGCTGTGGGGTGGCTGTGGGGTAGCTATGAGGTGGCTGTGGGGTGGCTGTGAGGGTGGCTGTGAGGGTGGCTGTGAGGGTGGCTGTGGGGTGGCTGTGAGGTGGCTGTGAGGTGGCTGTGGGGTTGCTGTGGGGTTGCTGTGGGGTTGCTGTGGGGTGGCTGTGAGGGTGGCTGTGGGGTGGCTGTGAGGTGGCTGTGGGGTGGCTGTGAGATGGCTGTGGGGTGGCTGTGGGGTGGCTGTGAGGGTGGCTGTGAGGGTGGCTGTGGGGTGGCTGTGAGGTGGCTGTGAGGTGGCTGTGGGGTTGCTGTGGGGTTGCTGTGGGGTTGCTGTGGGGTGGCTGTGAGGGTGGCTGTGGGGTGGCTGTGAGGTGGCTGTGGGGTGGCTGTGAGATGGCTGTGGGGTGGCTGTGGGGTGGCTGTGAGGGTGGCTGTGGGGTGGCTGTGAGGGTGGCTGTGGGGTGGCTGTGAGGTGGCTGTGGGGTGGCTGTGAGATGGCTGTGGGGTGGCTGTGGGGTGGCTGTGAGGGTGGCTGTGGGGTGGCTGTGAGGGTGGCTGTGGGGTGGCTGTGAGGTGGCTGTGGGGTGGCTGTGAGATGGCTGTGGGGTGGCTGTGGGGTGGCTGTGAGGGTGGCTGTGAGGGTGTGTACATCCCCCACACATGATTTGACTGGGGAGGCACAAAGATGAATAAGAAACTTCTCACCGCCTGGATTGCCCATCACCACCGGCAGGGGTGGGGACAGCATTCTCCTTTGCTGTGGGTGTGAGTGAGCACAGCGCTCCCCAGAGGTCACGCTACCGACGAACACCTAAAGCCTTAACTCCAGGAAACATCTAACGTCTGAAAACTGAGGGGTGGCAGGTGCCCTCGGGGGAGGCATCCTGAGCGATCAGAGCACAGGCCACGGAGACAGAAGCCACGGAGGAGCAGGCCTGGCCGATCCCTGTGCCCGCACGGCGGGGGCAGGCCCGACGGGGCGCCTGCTCTCAGGGACGGCGCGCCCGGGAAGGACACAGCAGCAGGCTGGGCCCCGGGGTGAACCCCCGGAGGAAGGTCCGGGGATGGTCCATGTTCACAATCGCGAACCAGCCCGTTGGGATGCACACAGACCCCACGACAGGGACCCCCGTGCCGGAATGGCAGGCCCGTTCACTGCTTGGTACTTTCCGTCTTCCCCGAGCCGGAAATTACAAATCTCGTAGCTACAAATGCGCGTAATTTTTTCAAATGTATTTTATTGATTTTTTACAGAGAGGAAGGGAGAGGGATAGAGAGCTAGAAACATCGATGAGAGAGAAACGTTGACTAGCTGCTTCCTGCACACCCTCTAGGGGGATGTGCCCGCAACCAAGGTACATGCCCTTGACCGGAATTGAACCCGGGACCCTTCAGTCCACTGACCCAAACCGGTTTCGGCTGGGTGAGATTTTTGTGAGCGGAAAGAATAGAGGTCATTCTGTTTTGATAAACAGCGTGCCCTCACCTGGCAGCTGTGGGGGTGGGGACCACGTGTCTAAGGTTCCTCGTCTGTGACTCGGGTCTGAGCACCCACAGGGAGGGTGGCCACGACCCCATAGGACCACGTGGGCAGACAGCGGGAATGCATGGGGGGGGGGACAGGGATGAGCCTTCACTGTTCCCCAGGCGAGGGCTGGCCGAGAGCCGCTAGGAGAGCCGCTGCTGGGGGTGCCTGCAGGTCAGGGCCCGGCGGGGAGCGTTGGGCTCTCAGCCAGGCCCCCGATTCTGCTGACCGGGCAGCCTCCCTCCTGAGCTCACGCTTCCGGACGAATCCCCTGACGCCGGCATCCCGTCCCAGACGGGCGTATATAGGGCGGGCCCGCGCCCGGCTCCCCACTGCGCTGCCCAGAGGCCCTGTGAGTCCCGGGTCCCGCAGCCCCGACGCCCACCATGGACATCGCCATCCAGCACCCCTGGTTCAGGCGCGCCCTGGGCCCCCTCCTCCCCAGCCGGCTCTTCGACCAGTTCTTCGGCGAGGGCCTCTTCGAGTGCGACCTGCTGCCCTTCCTGTCCTCCACCGTCAGCCCCTACTACCGCCAGTCCCTGCTGCGCACCGTGCTGGACTCCGGCATCTCCGAGGTGAGGCGGCCGGCCGGGAGGGCCGGGGTGGAGCCTGGAGGACCTGGGCCGCCCCGGAGCTGCGCGCTCTCGTCCTGCCGTGTGGGGTGCATGGCCACAGCTGGGGGGCCATTTCCCCCTCGCCCCAGTTCCCCTGCAGCAGCGCCTCCGGTGCCTCCGGGGAGGGGTCCAGAGGGAGCCTGCCTGGGCCCGACCGCTGTCTTTTCCTCCATCAGCTCATGACCCATTTGTGGTTTGTAATGCACCAACCACATGCTGGAAGCCCCAAGAGCAACCCCACCAAGGCAAGTTCGAGGCCGACGCGAGCTGAGTGTCCGGCAGCAGAAGCCTGGGTGGGGGGGCTGCCCAGGTCCCGAGCGGAGGGCCTACGGGAAGCCCTGGCCGGCCAGGGGAGAGGTGGAGAGAGGGCTCATCCCGCACCTGCCCAGGTGCCCGAGGCAGGGAGAGCCACCCGCAGGAAAGGCAGGGAGAGCCACCGTCTTCCCTCCCCGAGACGGCCCCCAGGCCCCGAGGGCTGGGTGCCACGTCTGCCCACCTCCTGCCAAGGGCCGTTGGGTATTATAACATCACTCTCGGCCATACAGAATGACCAACTTAAACATGAGCTGCTCTACTGGGTCCAACATTTCATTAACTCACCCCTGAGGCCTTACTATCGATAGTAGCAGGGCCAGGCCACAGGTCTCCAGGGGCCTTCAGAGGTCCGTGGGCTGGGCACTCCCCGCCCTGGTTGACCGTAGGCCTGCCCAGAGCTGACACACGAGGATCTAGCCCAGTGGCCAGAACCGCCTAAACTCAGGTTCTGTGTGCAGGTGGCAGCCACCTGGTGGACTGTTGGGCCCGGCCAGTCAATGGGAAAGGACAGGGCCCTGGCCTGTTGATGGTGGTCAGGGGAAGCCAGGGCAGTGGCTTTACCAGATGCTAGGTCCACCCACCCAGACAGACAGCCAACAACCAACTTTACCCAACCAACCAGCCAGCCAGCCAGCAACCAACCTTACCCAACCAACCAGCCAGCCAACAACCAACCTTACCCAACCAACCAGCCAGCCAGCCAGCAACCAACCTTACCCAACCAGCCAACAACCAACCTTACCCAACCAACCAGTCAGCCAGACAACTACTAGCCAACCAGTTAGCCAGCCAGCCAACAACCAACCTTACCCAAACAACCAGCCAGCCAGCCAGCCAGCAACCAACCTTACACAACCAACCAGCCAGCCAGCCAGCAACCAACCTTACCCAACCAGCCAACAACCAACCTTACCCAACCAACCAGCCAGCCAGCCAACTACTAGCCAACCAGCTAGGCATCCCACAACAGCTGCCCGGCTGCAACCAGCCAGTGGGCCCCGCTACCAAGCAGACAGCCACAGACACCACTCCTTGCACCAGGCCTGGCTGTCAGCCGAGTGTCCACACAGCCCCGGTCACTGGTCCCCTGCGTGTGTCTGAGGAGAGGCCAGAGCTGTGACCTGCAGTTTCTGTCCTGATCGTTGGGGACGGAGCCGCCGGCCACTCCATCCTGGCCACCCTAGCCCGCCCGGCAGGGACCACAGCAGCAAGCCCCCTCCCTGAGGCTCAGCCCAGGGAGACCCACACGAGCGTTTGGGTTCCAGGTCCGATCCGACCGGGACAAGTTTGCCATCTTCCTGGACGTGAAGCACTTCTCCCCGGAGGACCTCACCGTGAAGGTGCAGGAGGACTTTGTGGAGATCCACGGCAAGCACAGCGAGAGGCAGGTGAGCCCGGAGCCCGTGAGGGGCCGCCCCAGGCTCCGGGACCCAGGCTTCTCCGGGAGGGGCGGCCCTCCTCAGCCCAGCGGCCGCCCAGTGGGGGCAGGGTCTCCGGCAGAGGTGGGAAGGGCCCACGGACGGTCACAGGTATGCACTGCCCCCACGTGAAGTGGACAGGACGCAGGGCCTGCGGGCACCATGCTGGCAGCGCCAGCTTCTCTTGGCCGGGGCCAGAGCCCAGGGGTTCCTTCGATGGCTGGAGGAGCCGTGGGTGCTGGTGGAGGAGGGGGCACTGTCCATGCCCCTTGTTTAGCCAGCTCAGCCCAGGATGGTCCTCCCGGGAGGGTTCTCAGCCTTCCCACCTGGAGGAGGGACGGGGCCCAGCAGACGAATGTGGGCTAGCGCGTCTAGGAGAGTGGGCTCCTGTGCTTAGGGGGGCTTCCTGACCCTCAGGTGGACCCAGGGACCCCGAGCCCGAGCAGTCAGTCTGTGGGGTCACAGGGACAGGGACACCCGACCCGGTACAGGAACAGAACCAGTCATGAGGCTTCAGAGGGAAGTTAGAGCAGTGAAGGGCCCGGACCATTATGGAGGGAGGCGGAGGTGGGGGAGATGGGGGGGTTGAGGGTAGGGGGGTGGGGCAGGGGTAGGGGGATCTCAGCAGAAGCCCCTCCTCCCCGCTCCGCCTGGGAATGGCCATGGGCTTGACCCTCGAGCTGTCCAGGAGGCCCTTCTCCCTGAGGGGCTGCTGCCCCCGCGGGAGTGGCTGCTGGCCGCTCTGACGGTGCCCCCTCGTCCCCCAGGACGATCATGGTTACATCTCCCGGGAGTTCCACCGCCGCTACCGCCTGCCTTCCAACGTGGACCAGTCGGCTCTCTCCTGCTCCCTGTCTGCCGACGGCATGCTGACCTTCTCTGGGCCCAAGGTCGTCGCACCTGGTGGGGACGCGGGCTACGGCGACCGGGCCATCCCCGTGTCACGGGAGGAGAAACCCGGCTCTGCCCCCTCGCCCTGAGCTGGGCCGCGCGTCCGCTGCCACCCGCTGCTGCCCCTGCCACCATCCAACCGGGGGAGCCCTAGGAACGGGGCATTTGTCTTCCCTCTTTCCTCTTTCTCCTTCCCTTCTCCTCCCTCTTCTCCGAGGGAATGAGGGTTTGAGAGCGCAGCCTGGAGGGTTTGGGACCTCGGTCGGAGGTGCTGTGACCCCAGATCCCAACACCGGCCAGTTGGTGGGAGTGACAGCCATCCCACTCCATTAGACAACTGCCCGCCCTGCTGGGGGGCGCAGGCCCGCCTCGGCTGACCGAGGACAGCCCTGCTGAGCCATCCCCGGGTGCCTTCCAGCCAGGCGCATCTGACCATGGCAGCGGGCACCTCATCAGGGCCCGGCCGTGGGCTGCCACGTGTGCCCAGCCCCAAGGGGCTGACCCTTGGAGGCCCAAGTGCCCGGCCCTCAGAAGCCCGCTTCTCTCTTCTCTCCTCCTTCCTCTCTGCAGTCCGCTCCTGGGCGCCTGGCGCCCCTGACATGCAGCCCGTGGCAGTCAATAAAGAGCAGGTGACACAGCACCCCGCCGCCTGGTGGCCCTGCCTTCTCTGTGCAGGCAGAGGGGGGAAGGGGTGACACAGCTCAGAGTGCAGGTGTCAGGGGGGGAGGACGACTCACCTTTTCCTTTTCCGTTTCGTCTCTAAGCAACTAGTCACTACCTGGCTTCCAGTCCCCGCCTGGCTTCACAGGAGGGAGAGGTTTTCAGAACTCGGAGGGATGGGGGGGGGGGGGGGGAGCCTCAGGCTCAGTCCCCAGTGCTCCTGGGAAATGGGTGCCAGGCGGGGCCTCGCCCTCTGCCCTGCCCCACCCCTGCCCCTGGAGGCTGCTCTCCGGGCTCCTCTGGGGTGAGTTTGAGGGATCCTACCCCCCGGGTTCCTAAGGGATGAGAAACAGCATCACCCACCTCTATTGGGCACCAGGCCTTGGCTCCCCCTGGGAGGCACACACACACACACACACACACACCCGCCTCCCCTCCTCCTGAACAAGGCACGTGGTCTTCGGGGGCGTGGGGAGACCAGAGCTGAGCGCCCCACCAGGAGCAGGAGGCCTCAGTGTTCACCTGACTCCCTAAGGTGGGGAGGAGCAAGGCCTGGGGGCCACAGCCTCAGGGCAGGGGTGGCTCAGCCAGGGGCCCGGCAGGTGCAGTGACCACAGAGGGTGATGTGGGTGGCCAGACCGGGAAGCCAGCAGACACTGTGGCCTGGTGGGCTCTGCCCCCGTGGTCAGTCCGGGAAAAGGGTCCTCTCCTGGGAGCACAGGGGACAGCCCTCGGAGGTGCCCGCCCTCTTTCTGGAACAAACTAGACCCCCAGAAGGCAGGACACACAGAAAAAAAAAATTCCCAAAGTGATTCCTTCTCACTTGAAGTGAAACAGTGTGCTGTCATTTTAAGTGGAAAGCAACACACACACACACACACACACACACACACACACACACACACCCCTGTATCTATCCCTCTGGGCTGGGCCCCCATTGAAAGAGGAGCCCTCATCCCTGTGGGAGTTTCCCAGACTCCTCCTACCCCCGCCTGCCCTCCTTCCAGCAGGAAGGCCCCACTCCTGCCAGACAATCCACATCCACAAAGAACGTGGGTGCCCCGTGTGGTGTGGGAGGCAAAGGGGCCTCTGCATTGGGCTGGGCCGGAGCCTCTGAGCTCCTCGCTCCTCCCGAGTCTCCTCAGGAACGGACGGTAGGCCATGCTTGTCCGGGGATGACGGATCTCTCATGGAGAGGTCCCTCCACTCCGGGCGGGGCGCTGGGCTTCAGCGGGGACAGTCCGCAGCTGCTGTTTTGTTTTGATTAACAATAGCACATAGTTGTTGTTTATTTTTATTATTTATTAAAAATATATATTTTATTGATTTTTTACAGAGAGGAAGGGAGGGGGATAGAGTTAGAAACATCAATGAGAGAGACTCATCGATCAGCTGCCTCTTGCACACTCCCCTCTGGTGACCTACCTGTCCGCAACCAAGGTACATGCCCTTGACCGGAATCGAAACTGGGACCTTTCAGTCCGCAGACCAGACCGACGCTCTGTCCACTGAGCCAAACCGGTTTCGGCAGTTGGTTGTTTTTTAAATAGGCAAAAAGAGAAAAGCAACGACAACAAAAGCACCCGGCAGGGAGGGTGTTCAGGGGGTCAGTGTCTTTGGGGAGGAGAATGCCGCTTTAAAACGGGCCGAGGAGAGCGGTGGGGAGACAGGGTCGCGGGGCGACTGTCCCTGCGTCTGGAGTGTTTAAAAAGCCGCTGGGGGGGGGGGCAATGGAAAGATATGTACACATATAATACAATAATAATAATAATAATAATAATAAGCCGCCCTGCGAGCCGGTTCTGGAGCGGGAGGAGCGAGCAGGCTGACCGACCGGCGCCAGAGCCCGGCTGCTCGGCCCCAACCGGACCCTCAGCCCCGGGGCGGGAATCGGGCGCCCAGCCCCCAGGTCTTTGTTGCAAACGGACCGGTTCTCCTCGGAGACTTCTGGCCTTTTCTTCCCCTTCTCCGCCCCGCTCCCCGCCTCCTCTCTCCCTCCCCTCCTCGCAGGAGGCGCCTGCAGTCGCGCTGGACCCCGAATTCAACCGCAGGCGGACAGCGGGAGTCTCTCTCCTTAAAAAAAAAAAAAAAAAAAAGCAGCCGAAACGGGTGTGGCTCAGCGGAAGGGTCCCGGTTCCTCTCCGGTCCGGGGCATGTGCCTTGGTTGCGAGCGCGTCCCCAGTGGGGGGTGTGCAGGAGGCAGCTCATGGATGCTTCTCTCTCATCGATGTTTCTAACTCTCTATCCCTCTCCCTTGCTCTCTGTGAAAAATAAAAAATATTTTAAAAAAAGAAAAAGAAAACCCCTCTGATTGACGCTCTCTCCTGGCAGCATTATCAAAAGGCGAACTGCGCACTGGCTTCCGTTGCACCTCCCCTTGCTCCGCCCGAGGCCGTCCTGCTGTTTTCCACTGGAATCCGGCCGGGCTCTGCTCCTCCCCCCAAAACGGAGCGGAAGGGCGGGCCAGGCGGACTCGGGACTCCGGGTCCCGACGTGGCACAGGGCGGAGCTACCCTCCGCGTAGCGTAACTGGGCCTCAGCGAACCAATCAGGGTCAGCCGGAAGTGGGCCGCGGAGCGAGGGCGGTACTATAAAACGCGACCAAGCTTCCGGCGCCATTTTAGTCCTGCTGCCGCTTAAGAAGAACAGACGTCATGCTGGCACGGACTTCGGGCTTTCTGCCATTGCAACGGACTGGGCTCCCCGGTGGTCCGGGGCAGGCAGTATGGAGGCAGGGGGCGAGGAGAAAGCCAGGGAGCGAAGGAGACACGGAGAGAGGCCGCCGAGGGACGCCCAGGCCGCTGGGGGCAGGGGCAGGGCCGTGCCCTCCCGCGTCGGTCTCCGGGCCGCCGCCGCCGCCACCACCCGCACCGGCACCGCGCCCGGCCGAGGAGCCGCCTGTTCCTGCGCGTCCGCGCGGAGGAGGAGGAGGAGGAGGAGGACCGGGAGGGCGCCGTGACCTGGCCCAGCGCCACTGCCCACAGGTTCGGACCTGGACCGGGGGTGCGCGTGCGCCGTGGAGCGGCGCCGGGGGAGTGCGGGCCTGCGCCTTCCGGTGCGGGGGGGGGGAGGTGGAGGAGCTTCTTGCCCATGCCCAGCAGGGCTGTAGCTGGGAGGAGGGGCAGCCCAAGACGTGCTTCATTTTTTATTTATTTATTTATTATTTATTAAATAAAATTCACAATTTTTTAAAATATATTTTATTGATTTTTTACAGAGAGGAAGGGAGAGAGATAGGGAGCTAGAAACGTCGATGAGAGAGAAACATCGACCAGTTGCCTCTTACACACCCCCTACCGGGGATGTGCCCGCAACCAAGCAAGGTACATGCCCTTGACCGGAATCGAACCTGGGACCTTTCAATCCGCAGACCGACGCTCTACGGCTCAGCGGAAGAGTTTAAAAAGGCGGGGCTACAAACATGATGCAAATTACGACCGGTTGCTCCCCTCTGACGGCTGGGAGGTGGGCGGGGCGTGGGAATTCTTAACCTTCCTCCTGGGAGAGCGGCTGAGAGAGGAGATGGATCTGTCTGGGTATGCAGGTGTCCGCCGCCTCCTGCTGCTCTCCTTGCTGTGGGAGGCCACTGCTCCCCGCTGTGAGTTGGGCAATGGAATCGGGGCGAGGGAGCAGCGTGGGGACGGGGCCCTGAGGAATGAAATGCGTGGGACACTGCCGGCCGGTGGGGCACAGACCCCCCCCCCCCCCAATCGCTCCGCGATCATCTTTGCGGGAGCCGTTCAGAGCCTCTGCATGCCCGGCTGCCTCTTTCCCGGGGAGAGGACGGACCTGAGCCTGTGGCTTGTCAGAAATGGTCCTGGGCGAAGGGACCAGGAGGAAGATGGGAGCCAGGAGGACCCGGGGGTTCTGATGAACGGCTCCCCCCGTCCCGCCGTCGTCCCCTCCCTCCCCTAAAGCTTCTCCAAAGTGGGAGAGGAGCCCCTGCCATCTGGACCGAACGAGACAACGGCCGCCCAGCATCAGGGGGTCACGTGCTGTCAGGGATGCGGGAGGGGCCCTTGGGTGGCTTTTGTTCCAGCCCCTGCGTGTCTCCCTCACAGGTGCCGTCTCTCTGCGCTATAACTTCACAGTCAGGACTAATGGACAGCCGTGGTGTGACATTGAGGGCCGGGTCAATGGGAACACATTTCTTCATTTTACCTGTGGTGGCCAGTTCACACTCACCAGTGTTCCGGACATGAATGCCACACGGGCCTGGGGCGAGCAGAGAGACACTCTGCAGTCCGTGGTGGAAGAGCTCAGGGTGCCCCTGCTTGACATGAGAGCAGAGATTCCTGCAGCCGGCGGTGAGTTCACAGAACCCGGGGCACAGGCAGAACAGAGGTGAGGGCTGAGTTGCGTTTGGGTAAACGTGGGAAGTTGGTCCCCCCCCCTGAGACTGGGAGCCTCAGAGGACAGAGCAGGACCAGGAGATAGAGGGGAGCGGGGGGCTGGACACCAGTGGAGGCTCTGCCAGACCCAAGGCTGACCTCCTTCCCACGGTGCTGGGGACAGGTCCTCTCGCCCTGCAGGGCAGCATGGCGTGTGAGCGGGAGTCCAGTGGGCGCACCAGCGCATCCTGGCAGTTTGGATCGGATGGACAGCCATCTCTCCGCTTTGACTCAACGAATGGACACTGGACGGTGTTGCGCGGCGAAGGCAGGCGGTTAAAGACAGCATTGGCGGGTGACAGAGCTATGACCCACCTCCTGGTTATGACCTCAACTGGAGTCTGTAGGCAGTGGCTTCAACAAGTGGTGTGCACACAAGGTAATTCTGCAGAGGGAGGGAGGTTGTAGGTCCCTTGAAATGACATTCACACTGTGTGTGGTGTGTGGTGTGTGGTGTGGTGTGTTTGACTGAGAAAGTGACCCTCCACGACAATAATCGATTTTCAGAGAATGAGGGCCAATGATGTGTTCTGGGATCTCTGTTGTGGTTTCCCACCTCCTCAGTCTCTGCCTGCACATACCCTGGGCCACTCACTCACCGGGGTTTCTTGCTGACTGCAAACCTGCGGCCATGGTTCTGTTGCCTGACCTTTTCCGGGTCCTGTTCCCTCTTCTCAGCATCGTTTGTCTTCTTCAGCTCCCCTGGTCTGTTTCTGGAATCCTTTAACACTCCTCAGTGAGCTCCTGCGAGGATTCTCTACCACCTCCCCCCCTCCTCTCCTCCTTCCTGTCCCAGCAGGCGTGACTACTGTCAGCCTTGCTTCCCCGTTAGCTGTGTGAGCCCCAAGGGCCCGGGCCCACCTCCTCCCTCTGCTCCAACCCCAGGACCTGTCCCTGGGCGGCCACACGCAGAGGCAGACACTGCTCGGCAGGGTCCCCGGGACAGCGGGGCTGAGGGCCTCTCCGTGGAACTGGGTTTTAAACGGCTCTCACTCTCCTGCTTCCATTACAGCTGCATCAGCCACGGCCACAGCCAACAGGCCCGTCTCCTGGGTCCTCCCTGGGATGCTCACCTGCGCAATCACAGTTGGCCTCTCAGGCTGGGCCTTTACCTGACAGGAACCAGGGCATAATTACAGGCGCCATAACAGGTACTGATGGACGGCACACGCACGCTCTGAGCAGCACTTCAAACCGTGCAAAGAAGTGAAATTTGGGTTCCTGAATGGTTTGCCTCCAAACAAGAAAAGTTCTATTGGGACGTTGCCCACAGATTACCTGTAAGATGGGGGAAATGTGTAGCTACAATGGGCATCACTTTGAATAAAGCTCTTTTGATATTTCCTTTGAAATTATTCTGTTTTTGTTTTGTTTTTTTTAAATGACAAAATCGGCCATTATTAACTGCTACACTGGATGAGAGCAGTGGAGCATCTATTGTGTCGAGGTGAGGAGGATTAGGGAGTGAACTTGAGAAACCCGGGTTGGTTGAAGGTAGTCATTCCCCTTGTTAATTTATAAAGGCTCAAATATAGGGGTGGGTTGGGGAGGGGGAGGCAGAATAAGTTGTATTTTTAAAAAAGAAAGCTTGGTTTGATATAAACCCTGCCCCGACTCAAGCGAGGCTGGCCAAGAACCAGTGTTCAGAACAAGAGCAGAGGGGGATTCTGGACACGTCTGACCATCTCATGGGCAGTCACTGTTCGCCAGGACAGTCATGGCGAGTACTGTGCCAGACCGAGGGAATGGCGTGTAGCGCACCACACAGCCACTAGCCTGGACTCCCGCCTAAGGGCTCCCTCTGGACACCGACATGAGAGGGACCTCCGCTCCTGGTGGGCAATGGGATCGGGGCTCCAGCCTCCCAGGGCTGGAGCCTGGCTTCCTCCGCCTGCTTCCCTCTCCAGTGGCTGGGAGTCTTCTGGCTGCAGGGCGGGCAATCCCCAGAGCCCAGCCTGGCTTCCCCCAGACTGCCGGAGCGGAGGGGGGAGGGGGAGGGAGCCGCCCAGGCAGGGCTTCCTCCACCTGCTTCCCTCTCCTCCCTGGAACCCCCCAGTGGCTGGCAGTCTTCGCCTGAAGATGCTTCTAAGGAAAGGCTCCCCCTGTCTGTGTGTGACCTGCGTGTGATCCTATTGGCTCACCGGGGAGGTCTCCCTTACTAAACCTGGCACCTTGCACTCAGGGCCAAGGGAAGCGGCCAGTGTGTGCTCATGTGCTTCAGCCACCCCAGGCCCCAGTGGGCCTCAGGCTCTGGCAGTCAGAGAGTGAGGGCGGCCTCTGGAGGGGACAGCTGGGATCACAGCCAGCCCCCCCTCGGAGGCCACGTGTTCTCACTAAACATTGGACTTGGATCCTCACAGGAAACCACCAAGGGCAGCAGGGCCCTGTCTGAAGAGGCACTGGCTTTGGGAACCTGTGCTTTGGAAACACTTTATTTTTTATTTTCAGCAATACAAAAGATAAATATTTATTCAGAACAAAACTTGTAACAATGGACTTTACATTCCAAGCCACAAAGAAATAGCAAAACTTAATGCAAAGGGAAGACAAAACCCCAATGTATTCTCCTTTAACTTGGTAACACTGACCCAATGCTCTATCGCATGGCCCATTTCACAAGGACATTTCAGAGGTAAAAACTCACTTATAATTCTGGGTTCAAACAGCCTTTCTCCTGAGAGTCAGGAGTTTGCAGGTGAACTGCATTAGCCGCTTCTCTGGGGTGTCTGACTATTGAGACTAAGGTGCAAATGGAAACCTTTACTAGGTTTCCTTACCCAGGAGCACCCCGATTGCTCATGGTGGCAACAGATGGGGAAGGGGAAGGCTCCCAAAGGACCCAAAGGGTGAAAATTCCGGGAGAAGACAAGGCCCAGGGAGTAAGCAGTACAAACCTCCCCTCCCCCAATCACACACACAAAAAAGAACCAAAACTAAATTCAATAGAGGGACTGGCAGCGTATCTGCACACTAACAGTTTTTGGAAGTCCTGACTAATGAATGAGTCACCAATTCAGGAAAGGCTGAAAGGGAGTAACCTCAGTCTAAGAAGCCTGAGAGATATATCTCTTGTTTAAAAGGATCTCTTTCAAACACGATAGAAAATAGTTTCAAAAAAAAGTTTTGGCACTTAAGAGGGGGTGAACTGGCTCTGCGTTCACCCTGGCCGGCAGGCAGGCGGGGGTGTTCAGCGGCAGCGGAGGTTCCACGTTGTGAACTTTGGGTGAAAAGCGTCTTCGGGCTGGATTTGCTCCGCCCAGCACCACAGAGTCCTCCCCGCCGTTCTTCTCCCCCCGCCCCCCCGCCCCGTCCCCTTCCTTCCCCTCCTCCCCCTCCCCCTCCCATCCCTCTCCCCTTCCCTTTCCCCTCCCCCTCCCTCTCCTCCTCCATGTAGAATGAATCACTCTCTTGGGAGCGAATTCGCTTTCTCAATCAGCGGCCTGGGCGTCCCTCGGCGGCCTTTGTCCTTCTGTCCTTCGCTCCCCCGCTTTCTCATCGCCCCCCCTCCGTACTGCCTGCCCCTTGCTCCGGACCGGATTGAGGAAGCGGAGCACAGCCAGGCTCCGGGTGAAAACTGGACACCCTCCGTCGGGAACCGGAAACCCGGGCGGAGGAAGGGGAGGCAGCGAACCGAAGCCAGTGTGCAGTTCCCGTTTTGGCCGCGCTGGGTTTTCTTTTTTTAAACATTTTTAAAAAGAAACCAAGGCACATGCCCCGGACCGGAAAGGAACCGGGACCCTTCCGCTGAGCCACACCCGATTCGGCTGTTTTTTTTTGTTTGTTTTTTAAGGAGAGAGACTCCCGCTGTCCGCCTGCGGTTGAAGCCGGGGTCCAGCACGACTGGGCGCCTCCTGCGAGGAGGGGAGGGAGAGGAGGCGGGGAGCGGGGCGGAGAAGGGGAAGAAAAGCCAAGAAGTCTCCGAGGAGAACCGGTCCGTTTGCAACAGAGACCTGGGGGCTGGGCGCGGTTCCCGGCCCCGGGGCTGAGGGTCCGGTTGGAGCCCAGCAGCGGGGCTCCGGCGCCGGTCGGTCAGCCTGCTCGCTCCTCCCGCTCCGGAACCGGCTGGCAGAGCGGCTTTTTTATTATTATTATTATCATTATCATTATTATGATATTATATGTGTAAATGTCTTTCCATTGTCTCCCCCACCCCCCGGCTTTTTAAACACGCCAGACGCAGGGACAGCCACCCCGCGACCCTGTCTCCCAACCACTCGCCTTTAAAAGCGGCATTCTCCTCCCCAAAGACACTGACTCCCTGAGCACCCTCCCTGCCGGGTGCTTTTGTTGTGGTTGTTTTTTTCTCTTTTTTGCCTATTTAAAATAAAATAAAACAAAAGAAAAGAAAAAAAAAACGGTGCTGCTGTTAATCAAAACAAAACAGCAGCTGCGGACTGTCCCCATGAAGCCCAGCGCCCCGCCCGGAGCGGAGGGACCTCTCCATGAGACATGGGTCATCCCCGGACAAGCATGGCCTACCGTCCGTTCCCACCTCCCCGGGCGGCGCCGGACTTCGCCATGAGCGCGGTGCTGGGCTACCAGCCGCCCTTCTTCCCACCGACTCTGCCTCCCAACAGGCCACCGCGCCCTGGCCAAGCCCATCCTGCACCAACTGGTGGGGCGGCCGAGGCCCCGCACCCCCTTCTCCTCCCTGCGGCCCCAGGGCCTCTGAGCCTCTGAAGACAGTGGAGCCTGAGGAAGAGGTGCAGGACGCTCCCAAGGTGCACCTGAGGCCAAAGCACGTGGGGATCAGTTCCACAAGCGGCACCGAGACGGTCATTACCCAGTCGGGAAGGCGAATGTCCCCCCTTTAAAGTAAGGTGTTCTGGGCCGGATAAGAAGGCCAAGTGCATTTGTTGATGGACATTATAACTGCCGACGACTGTCAATGTATTAAATAGATTCTACAATTCCTGGAGGATGGTGGCGGCTAAGGCCGGCCCTAAAATGCCAAAGAGAATATATCCACGGGGACAGCCCGGCTACCGGGGAGCACTGGATGTCCCCAGTTGTCACTTCCCACAAACTGAAACTCACCACCAACATTTCGGACCAGCACGGGCTTACTCTGGCCTTCCCAGGCGATCAGGCGACGTGGCGGAGGAATTACAGTTTTGGTGCTCGAACTGGACTCAACTCCATGCACAAATACCAGCCCCGATTGCAGAGTGTGAGAGCCAGTGACACCCTGAAACCCCCAGATCATACATGTTGGACTTACCTGTTCCCCCAAACAGAATTCATGGCTGTGACAGCGCACCAGAAAGAGAAGATAACCCAGTGAAAGATAGACAGCAACCCTTCTGTGCAGGATTCCGGGAGCTGGGAATGGCAGAAGAGAGGAAAGAACACTGCTCACCCTCCAGTCCACGGGGGCGTACGAGGACCGACACCAAAAGGACAGCGGCACCTCTGACCAGTCCCCCAGCGAGCAGGCGGCCTTCAGCGGCTTGGCTCAGTTCTCCTCCCCAGCTGTCTCCACTGCTGGGGCCTCCCACCTCAAAGGTCTGTGTCCCAGCCAGGGCCAGAGCAACGCCCAGGCCCAGAGCCAAGAGGAGCCCTGCCTGGAAGCCTGCGACGCGGCCAAGATCTCCACCACCACGTGGTCTCAGGAGGGCAGACGTGGTGGCCAAGGCCAAGGGGCACCTCTTCGGGGCCGATCCCGGGCGGCCGGTCCCTGGGCAGCGGGCGGCTGGACAAGGCGTCGCCCGACTCGCATCACAGCCCGGCCACCGTGTCCTCCAGCATCGCAGGCCTGGGCGCGGAGGAGACAGATGGCCATCGTGCCCCTGGGCCAGGCCACCTACCGGGCTTCAGTTTCGCCTCGGCCTGGCCGGCCAGCAGTTCTTCAACAGGCCCCTGCTCTTCCTGCACCCCAGCCAGTTCGCTATGGGGGCGCTTTCTCCAGCATGGCCGCCGGTGTGGGACCCCTGCTGGCCACCGTGGGGGGCGGGGGGTCCACCAGCGTGGCGTGTAGGTTTGGATTCTAAGACCACGGCCTCCGCCACCTCGGCCCAGGGATGTCGGGGTGTCTGCGGCCACCCTGCCCTTCCACCGCCAGCAGCATGTCCTGGCCTCTCAGGGCCTGGCCACGTCGCCTTTCGGAAGCCTGTTCCTTTACCCCTGCACGTACATGGCTGTGAGGCCGCTGAGGCTGCAGCCGCCCCCGCTGCAGCCTCCAGCTCGGGGCACCCCCACCCCTTCCCTCACACACGCCTGCACTACAGCCCCTACTCCATCCCGCACCGGTCCCCGGACGGAAGCAGCCTGCTCACCACCGCCCTGCCGCCCGGGCTCCTGGAGGCCAGAGCCGCAGGGCTGGCTGAGAGCCCGGCCTCGGTGGCCATAGACTCGTGTGCATGCGTGTGTGGGGGTGTGTGTGTGTGAGTGTGTGCGCGCGCAATGCTTTCCAGGTAAAATGCCAGCGCACTGTGTCACTGCGTGTGGAAAGGAATCACTTGGGGACATTTCTTTTTCATGTGTCCTCCCTTCGGGGCGTGGCGGGTGGTAGAGAAGCTGCTACATGACCGTCACTCCCCAGGCACAGCCAGCGATCCCGGGCCTCGGGGAGGCCTGCGGGCTGCACTTGGAGATGCCGGTCAAAGGGATGACCCACGGCCCAGGCAGGACAGGGCAGGGCGGCTTGGGAGTCCATCCATCCTGCTGTTCAGAATGGCGCTCAATTTAACACCAGTGAATTGTTTGTTTCTGGAATTTTCCATCTAATATTTTTGAATCACTACTGATTGCGCATAACTGAAACCACTGGAAGGAGAAGTGCAATAAGGGAGGGTAGTTTAACTGAAACCATGGAAGGAGAAGTGCAATAAGGGAGGGCAGTCGTACTTTTCAGGAGACATCCGGCCTGCCTTTGTGCGGAAGTAAGAAAACGCTCTTCTCCCTGTAGAGGCGTCTGCGGTGAGCCCACGGGAGGCTCCATCAACCAGGCAGAAGCCATCGCTGGGGTCACCACCTACGCTCACTGGCCTCACGGGGCACAGGGACCCGCCCCGCGCCGTGCCCACCTGTGGCCTTGCCCAGCCATGGCGGCGTGGTCCTGAGCCGGCCTGGCTTTGGGTCCCGAAGCCCTGCCTGCGCCTCCTCCTTCCTAGGACGGGAATTAGAAAGCCTTTAAAGTCCCCACCCCCTTAATGCCTAAAACCTGGACCCGCACCAAGCGGCCTGGGCGGAGCAGCCCGGGCCCTCCCCCCCCCCCTCCCCCCCCCTCCCCCCCCTCCCCCAGCGGCCTGGGCAGCCCGGGCCCTCCACCCCCCCTCCCCCAGCGGCCTGGGCGGAGCAGCCCGGGCCCTCCTCCCCCCTCCCCCAGCGGCCTGGGCGGGGCAGCCCGGGCCCTCCCCCCCCCCCCCCAACGGCCTGGGCAGCCCGGGCCCTCCACCCCGCCTCCCCCAGCGGCCTGGGCGGGGCAGCCCGGGCCCTGCCACAGGGCCAGCGGTTTTGGGGGATACTGACCACCCCCATCTTTATGGTTTTTGTGGTGGGAACAGCCAGGTACCCTAGAATGGGTGCGGCCTGGCTCTGGTGGCCTAGGGCTGTCTGGGGTGCCCCTGAGGGGAGAGTGACTAGAGAGGACGAGGTGAGGGTAAGGGAGGGCCGGCCAGCGGAGACCGGGCAGCAGCAGGTGTGCGGGCCCTGACCCTGCCCAGGTGATGCGCTCCAGGTCTCCCCAGGTGGACAGGCTGAGCTGGAAGGCAGAGGGGGAGGGTGCAGAGTGTCCTCTGGTTCTTCCTGCAACAGCCCCGAGGACTGATGGTGGCCAGGAACCTCTGATGGCGTCAGACTCCCCCTGGAGCTGGAAGAGCCAATGTGTGGGTGCGAGGAAGTCGGGGAGCCTTCCAGGATGGGGCTCTCTCGGCTCCCCTGCCTGGGCTGGGCCCCGGCACTCCCTGCAGATCCCCAAGGAGCATGATCCCGGATCTGTGAGCCTCGCACCACTGTCACCAGCAGGCTCCCCACAGGAAAGCACTGTCTTCAGGCCGCAGCAGTCAGCTCAGCCCCGGAACAAACACACAGGCGGGGCCTCAAACAGCAGAAGCCTATGGCCTCCCAGTGTGGACACTGAAAGTCCAAAACCGAGGTGTCTGCAGGGCTGGTGCCCCTGAGGCCTTCGCCTTCACTCAGTTGGCTGTTGCCCCCCTGTGCCCTCACCTGGTCGCACCTCTGTGTGTGTCAGTGTCCTAATCTCTTCCCATAGGGACACCCACCTGTTGGAACAGGATCCACCTAGTGACCTTCATCTAACCGGAACCCTCCCCAAACACAGCCACACCCTGAGGGGCTCAGGGCCTCCCCTGGGGGGACACAGCTCAGCCATGACTAGGCCTAAGCAAGAACTGCAGTGACCACAGCACCACGACAGGCATCTCAGGACAGCTCCGTTATGGCTGCAGCCGCACCCACAGGCCCCCGGCCCCCTACTCTGGTTCGACGACCCGCCAGGCTGCGCTAAAGTGACGGTGTCTCTGAGGACAGCCGCTCTGAGGAGACTCGGGAGGAGCGAGGAGGCTCCGGCCCAGCCCAATGCAGAGGCCCTTTCCCTCCCACACCACACGGGCACCCACGTTCTTTGTGGATGTGGATTGTCTGGCAGGAGTGGGGCCTTCCTGCTGGAAGGAGGGCAGGCGGGTAGGAGGAGTCTGGGAAACTCCCACAGGGATGAGGGCCCTTCTTTCGATGGGGCCAAGGCCAGAGGGATAGAGACACAGGGATGTGTGTGCATTGCTTTCCACTTAAAATGCCAGCGCACTGTGAGAAGGAATCACTTTGGGAATTTTTTTCCATGCGTCCTCCCTTCTGGGGGTCCAGTTTGTTCCAGAAAGAGGGAGGGCACTGCCCTGAGGGCTGTCCCCTGTGCTCCCAGGAGAGGACCTTTTTCCCGCCTGACCACGGGGGCAGAGCCCATCCGGCCACAGTGTTTGCTGGCTTCCCCGTCTGGCCACCCACCTCACCCTCTGTGGTCACTGCACCTGCCGGGCCCCTGGCTGAGCCACCCCTACCCTGAGGCTGAGGGTCCCCAGGCCTTGCTCCTCCCCACCTTAGGGAGTCAGGTGAACACTGCGGCCTCCTGCTCCTGCTCCTGCTCCTGGTGGGGCCCTCAGTTCTGGTCTCCCCACGCCCCCGAAGACCACGTGCTTTTCTCATGTGTGGGGGGTGGGGTAGTGAACAGCCCAGTGTGTATTGCTATGGATTCCCACTGTCTGGACCATGAAGGTGACCTCAGACTGGCTCAATGGCTATTGTCAACTTGATGTGTGGGTGGCCAAGGCACGATCTCTTCTGCCACCTGGTGGTGACAGTTGAAATCACATGTGGTTATCTGGGGCTGGTCACCCCTAGAGAGTGTCCAGTCCACCACCCTCATGAGCCTGGGAGGACGGCAATCTGATCCTCAGGAGGCTTCATAAACCTGCCCGAGGTCACACAGCAAGTTGTCACAGACCAGGACTACCCTGGCCTCCTCAGTGCCTCCTGACTTCAGGTTAAGGGTGACACCGAATACTCACCATGGAGGGGGTGAGTCCTGCCTTGGGGTCAGGCAGATGGGGTGGGTCCTGGCCAGGCCATCACCAGTGGGGAACACCAGACAAGGGACTCAGCTTTAAAACCTGGATCTCACACGGAGTTCTGTTGGGTGCGGCTGCAGCCATAACTCAGGAGCTGTCAGGACCCAGGGAGCACTCTGCCTTTACCCCACCAGGAGGCAGTGTGCACACCTCCTGGGCCTTGGACGTGGCGGCCCGGGTTCCAGGGCTCCTCCACGCCCAGGCCTGGGATGCTGGAGGACACAGTGGCCGGGCTGTGATGCGAGTCGGGCGACGCCTTGTCCAGCCGCCCGCTGCCCATGGACCGGCCGCCCGGGTTCGGCCCGGAAGAGATGCCCCTTGGCATTGGCCACCACATATGCCCTCTTGAGACCACGTGGTGGTGGAGATCTTGGCCGCGTCGCAGGCTTCCAGGCAGGACTCCTCTTGGCTCTGGGCCTGGGCGTTGCTCTGGCCCTGGCTGGGACACAGATCTTTGAGGAGGGAGGCCCCAGCAGTGGAGACAGCTGGGGAGGAGAACTGAGCCAAGCCGCTGAAGGCCGCCTGCTCGCTGGGGGACTGGTCAGAGGTGCCGCTGTCCTTTTGGTGTCGGTCCTCGTACGCCCCCGTGGACTGGAGGGTGAGCAGTGTTCTTTCCTCTCTTCTGCCATTCCCAGCTCCCAGAATCCTGCACAGAAGGGTTGCTGTCTATGTTTCACTGGGTTATCTTCTCTTTCTGGTGCGCTGTCACAGCGATGAATTCTGTTTGGGGGAACAGGTACATCCAACATGTACTATCTGGGGGTTTCAGGGTGTCACTGGCTCTCACACTCTGCAATCGGGGCTGGTATTTGTGCATGGAGTTGAGTCCAGTTCGAGCACCAAAACTGTAATTCCTCCGCCACGTCGCGTGATCACCTGGGAGGGCCAGAGTAAGCCCGTGCTGGTCCAAAATGTTGGTGGTGAGTTTCAGTTTGTGGAAAGTGACAACTGGGGACATCCACTGCTCCCGGGTAGCCGGGCTGTCCCTGTGGATATACATTCTCTTTGGCATTTCAGGGCCGGCCTTAGCTGTCACCATCCACAGAGAATTGCAAAATCTATATTGACAGTTGTCGGCAGCGATAATGTCCATCAACAAAATACACTTGGGAAGAGAATCCAAGATGGCTGACCAGGTAAACACCTAGCCGCAGCTGCACACAACAATTTCAATAAAATACAACTAAAATATAAAATGGACATTACCCAGAACTACAGGAAAGTCGACTGGCTGGAAATTCTACAACGAGAAGTAAGGAGAAAACCAGAAGGAAGCGTTGAGGAGCTGTAAAAGTTAAGGTACGGAGACACGCTGGGCGCGCGGAGAGGACAGAGCGGAGAGGAGGGAGGCTGAGTGCCTGGCTGGCGTTTCCAAGCGGGAAGGGGAGAAAAGCTCCGACTTTGTTGGGTCCCAGTTCCGACTGCTCTGAACCCCAGTTCTAGGCCAGACCCCAAGGACCCAGGCTCAAACAGAGGGAGCTGGGCTGTAAGGCAGAACCCCGGGGGAGTGGCGAAAGGAGGTCCCGGAGGCGCGCACATTGCTCACAAGGAAGGGACAGTTGGCTGTGCCGTGGGATTGCCCTGGAGGGAAGATGACAGGGGCTCCAGACTGCTCTGAATGCCCGTCCAACTCCACTTCCAACTGAACTGAACTCCAATACCATGCTCATTGGGGGAGAGCCTAGACTGTTTGGTAGCAGGTGAAAATCGAGGGCACCTTTCTCTCAGAGGCACTTGCAAGAAGTAATGAAGGACCCTGAGACCCAGGAGCCGCAAAGGGCGGGGCTGACAGAAGCCAAGGCTGTAGGCTCCATGCTGAAACCCCACCCCATCTGTAGCTGCGAAATTCGACAAGAAAATAAATCACAAACGAAAGAAATGGAGGACAAAAAGCGACTGGATATAGAGTTCAAATCTATGCTTATAAGGTTTTTCAAGAATTTCCTAGAAAAGATCAATAAGACCTATGAGGATATCAAAAGGGATTAACTAGAATTAATAAGGAATCAACAAGAAATGATAAGAAATCAACAAGAAATAAAGAATACATTGTCTGAAATAAAAAACATTATACAGAATCCTAAAAACAGAATGTAAGATCGCAAGAATCAAGTCAAAGATTTGGAACATAAAGAGCCAGAAGACACTCCTCCACAGAAGCTACAAGGCAAGAGAATCCAGAAAATTGAAGATAATGTAAGAAACCTCTGGGACAACTTCAAGCGAACCAACATCAGAATTATGGGGGTCCCAGAAGATGAGAGAGCAAGATATCGAAAACATACTGAAAGAAATAGTGACAGAAAACTTCCCCCACCTGGAGAAAGAATTAGACTTACAAGTCCAGGAAGCGCACAGAACTCCAAACAAAAGGAATCCAAAGATGACCACACCAAGACAAATCATAATTAAAATGCCAAGAGCAGCCGAGACCGGTTTGACTCAATGGATAGAGCGTCAGCTTGGGGACTGAAGGGTCCCGGGTTCGATTCCGGTCAAGGGCATGTACCTTGGTTGCGGGCATATCCCCAGTAGGGGGTGTGCGAGAGGCAGCTGATCGATGACTCTCTCTCATCGATGTTTCTAACTCTCTATCTCTCACTTCCTCTCTGTACAAAATCAATAAAATATATTTTAAAAAAATATAAATAAAAAATAAAATAAAATGCCAAGAGCAAAAGACAAAGAGAGAATATTAAAAGCAGCAAGAGCAAAGCAGGTAGTTACCTATAAAGGAGCACCTATACGATTTTCAGCTGACTTCTCAACAGAAACCATGCAGGCCAGACGGAAATGGCAAGAAATATTCAAGGTGATGAATAGTAAGAACCTACAGCCAAAGATAATCTATCCAGCAAAGCTATCACTCAGAATCGAAGGTCAGATAAAGAGCTTCACTAATAAAAAAAAGCTAAAGGAGTTCATCACCACCAAACCAGAATTATATGAATTGCTGAAGGGCATTCTTTCAGAAGAGAAAGTAAATAAAGATAAAAATTATGAACAACAAATACGTAACTATCAACAAGTGAATCTAAAAACCAAGGAAATTAAAAAAAAATCTGAGGAACAATATTAACTGTTGAATATAATAGAATCAGAGGTATGTATGGGGAGTGAACTGACGATTCTTGGGGAAAAGGGGAGAGGGAGATGTGGGAAGAGACTGAACATAAACTGTGCCACCTCCACCACTTAATGTCCTCCTTTCTGTCCCAGCAGGCGTGACTACTGTCAGCCTTGCTTCCCTGTTAGCTGTGTGAGCCCCAAGAGCCTGGGCCCACCTCCTTCCTCTGCTCCAACCCCAGGACCTGTCCCTGGGCGGCCACACGCAGAGGCAGACACCGCCCGGCAGGGTCCCCGGACAGCGGGGCTGAGGGCCTCTCCATGGAACTGGGTTCTGCACGGCTCTCACTCTCCTGCTTCCATTACAGCTGCATCAGCCACCGACACAGCCACAGTCCCGTCTCCTGGGTCCTCCCTGGGATGCCGACCTGCGCAATCACAGTTGGCCTCTTAGGCTGGGCCTTTACCTGACAGGAACTGAGGGCATAAATATAGGCGCCATAACAGGTACTGATGGACGGCACACGCACGCTCTGAGCAGCACTTCAAACCACTTCGAACCGTATGAAGAAGTCAAAAATTGGGCCTCTGAATGGTTTGCCTCAAAACAAGAAAAGTTCTACTGGGACGATATTCACAAATTACCTGTAATATGGGTGGAATGTGTAGCTACAATGGACAGTACTTTGAATAAAGCACTTTTGATGTTTCCTTTGAAATTATCCTGTTTTCTTTGATGACAAAATTGGCCATTATTAACTGCAATACAGGATGAGGGCAGTGGAGCATCTGTTGTGTCGAGGTGAGGAGTGAACTTGAGAAGGTAGTCATTCCCCTTGTTAATTTATAAAGGCTCAAATATAAGGGGCAAAAACAGAATAAGTTGTATTAAAAAAAAAAAAGGTTGGCTTTGATATAAACCCTGCCCCGACTCAAGCGAGGCTGGCCAAGAACCAGTGTTCAGAACAAGAGCAGAGGGGGATTCTGGACACGTCTGACCTTCTCACGTGCAGTCACTGTTCGCCTGGACAGCCATGGCGAGTACTGAGCCAGACCGAGGGAATGGCGTGTAGCACACCACACAGCCACTAGCCTGGACTCCCGGCTAAGGGCTCCCTCAGGACATCGACATAAGAGGGACCTCCGCTCCTGGTGGGCAATGGGATCGGGGCTCCGGCCTCCCGGTGCTGGAGCCTGGCTGCAGGGCGGGCAATGCCCAGAGCCCTGCCGGGCTGCCCCCGGACGGACGGGGTGGCCGCCTGCGGTGCGGCCTCCGCCTGCTCCCTCTCCACCCTCGGACCCCCCAGTGGCTGGGAGTCTGCGCCTGAAGATTCTTCTAAGGAAAGGCTCCCCCTGTCTCCGTGTGACCTGCATGTGATCCTGTTGGCTCACCGGGGAGGTCTCCCTTAATAAACCTGGCATCTTGGACTCAGAGGGCCATGGGAAGCGGCCAGTGTGTGCTCATGTGCTTCAGCCACCCCAGGCCCCAGTGCAGCCCGGTTCAGGAAACAGGAGGCCCTGAAGCCTTGGGTACTGGCAGTCAGAGAGTGATTGGGGACTCAGGAGGGGACAGCTGGGCATCACAGCCAGCCGCCCCTCAGAAAGGGAAGGCCCCCAATGGACCCGGCACACTTTAATCCAGGTGTGATACCCCGGGAAGGAGTGCACCCTGGATTATGTCTCCCAAGTATTCGGAAGCCCCTGCTAATTCTTCTTTTTCTGCTTTCTGGCCCAGATGCACATTGTTCTGGAGAGATCAGACCTCCTGGGCCCCCGAGTGTGGAGGAAAATGTTGTGAAGTGTGAGAGGTGGGGAATGAGCACTGGCTTGGGGTCAGGGACCTCTAGGCTAGCTCGGGCACCAGGCAGCCATGTGATTTGGACTCAGTCAGTTAACCTCTCTTGCCTGTTTCCCTGTTGGAAAACCTGGCGGTTGGTGCAAACCAACTTTGAGGTTCTTTCCCACAGGAAAATTCTAGATTCCCTACTTTTGTGGCTCTTCTAAGGCACCAAAAGAGCTGTCTGTCACTAAGTCCATGCACTTTTACTGCCATAAAGAGAGGCCCTCTGCCACCGTTCAGAGCTTATTGACTCAGATTACTCACACTTCCAACAACCCTAATTTTTCACACGCAGGTCACAGGCAGAGAGGGAGAGCCTTAGCAGCATCTTCAGGGGCAGACTCCCAACCACTGGAAGGTGGGCAGGAGAGGGAAGCAGGCAGAGGCCGCACCGCAGGCGGCCACCCCGTCTGGGGGAAGCCCGGCTGGGTTCTGGGCATTGCCCGCCCTGCAGCCAGGCTCCAGCACTGGGAGGCCGGAGCCTCGATCCCATTGCCCACCAGGAGCGGAGGTCCCTCTCATGTCGGTGTCCAGAGGGAGCCCTTAGCCGGGAGTCCAGGCTAGTGGTCGTGTGGTGTGCTACACGCCATTCCCTCGGTCTGGAACAGTACTCGCCATGGCTGTCCTGGCGAACAGTGCCTGCACATGAGATGGTCAGACGTGTCCAGAATCCCCCTCTGCTCTTGTTCTGAACACTGGTTCTTGGCCAGCCACGCTTGAGTCGGGACAGGTTTATATCAAACCAAGCTTTCTTTTTATTTTTTTATTTTTGGCCATGTTACTGCTTAGTATTATTGTTTTCTCCTGTTTGTTTGTAATTTCTGAACTTTTTACAGTGAACACATTAATTTTGTAGTGATGAACAAGGTGAACAGAAACTATTTCAAACATAAATGCCAGATTTCAACTTATCATTAGATGCTTGCAACTAATTGGGGTCATTGAAATGCATGCTTCTAACTTCAGTTGCTCAAGCCTTTTGAACTCTCAGACAATGGTTTAATAACCTCTCCTAGTGGAAAATAGATAGTAAGTCTTGCAGATGTTCTCTGCTCAGCTCTTCATACCTCCATCCCAGCCAAAGAAACACTTCTTATTTTGATGTGAAAATAGGTACCATCCAGTATCAGCGTCTTCAGTTGTTGTCCCTTCAAAATTTATCTACATGTTAACTTTTCTGTCTTTTTTAGTCTATTTGCCGTAAAGAATGCTTTCTTTTTAAAAAATACAACTTATTCTGCCTCCGCCCAATTAGCCCCCCCCCCCGCATTTGAGCCTTTATAAATTAACAAGGGTAATGACTACCTTCAACCTACCCGGGATTCTAAAGTTCACTCCCTAATCCTCCTCACCTCGACACAACAGATGCTCCACTGCTCTCTGGCGTACCAGTGAATAATGTGAGTTTTGTTATCAAAGAAAACACGATAATATCAAAAGAAACATCAAAAGAGCTTTATTCAAAGTAATGCCCATTGTAGCTACACATTCCCCCCATCTTACAGGTAATCTGTGGGCACCGTCCCAATAGAACTTTTCTTGTTTGGAGTCAAACCATTCAGGGACCCAAATTTCCACTTTTTGGAATGGTTTGAAGTGCTGCTCAGAGCGTGCTTGTGCCGTCCATCAGTACCTGTAATGGCACCTGTAACTACGCCCTCGGTTCCTGTCAGGTAAAGGCCCAGCCTAAGAGGCCAACTATAATTGCGCAGGTGGGCATCCCAGGGAGGACGGAGGAGACGGGCCTGTTGGCTGTGGCCTTGGACGGGACTGTGGCCGTGGCCGTGGCTGATGCAGCTGTAATGGAAGCAGGAGAGTGAGAGCCGTGCAGAACCCAGTTCCATGGAGAGGCCCTCAGCCCCGCTGTCCGGGGACCCTGCCGAGCAGTGTCTGCCTCTGCGTGTGGCCGCCCAGGGACAGGTCCTGGGGTTGGAGCAGAGGGAGCAGGTGGGCCCGGGCCCTTGGGGCTCACACAGCTAACGGGGAAGCAAGGCTGACAGTAGTCACGCCTGCTGGGACAGGAAGGAGGAGAGGAGGGGGGGAGGTGGTAGAGAATCCTCGCAGGAGCTCGCTGAGGAGAGTTAAAGGATTCCAGAAACATACCAGGTGAGTTGAAGAAGACAAACGATGCTGAGAAGAGGGAACAGGACCCAGAAAAGGTCTGGCAACAGAACCATGGCCGCAGGTTTGCAGTCAGCAAGAAACCACGTGAGTGAGTGGCCCAGGGTATGTGCAGGCAGAGACTGAGGAGGTGGGAAACCATAGCAGGGACCCCAGAACACACCTGTGGCCCTCATTCTCCAAAAACCCTCACCATGGAGGGTGGGTCACTTTCTCAATCTTACACACCACATACCACACATCACAGACACCACACACACAGTGTGAATGTCATTTCAAGGGACTACAACTCCCCTCCCTCTGCAGAATTACCTTGTGTGCACACCACTTGTTGAAGCCACTGCCTACAGTCTCCAGTTGAGGTCATAACCAGGAGGTGGGTCATAGCTCTGTCACCCGCCAATGCTGTCTTTAACCGCCTGCCTTCGCCGCGCAACACCGTCCAGTGTCCATTCGTTGAGTCAAAGCGGAGAGATGGCTGTCCATCCGATCCAAACTGCCAGGATGCACTGGTGCACCCACTGGATTCCCGCTGACATGCCATGCTGCCCTGCAGGGCGAGAGGACCTGTCCCCAGCGCCGTGGGAAGGTCAGCCTTGGGTCTGGCAGAGCCTCCACTGGTGTCCAGCCCCCCGCTCCCCTCTATCTCCTGGTCCTGCTCTGTCCTCTGAGGCTCCCAGTCTCATGGGGGGACCAACTTCCCACATTTACCCAAACACAACTGAGCCCTCAGCCCTCACCTCTGTTCTGCCTGTGCCCCGGGTTCTGTGAACTCACCGCCGGCTGCAGGAATCTCTGCTCTCATGTCAAGCAGGGGCACCCTGAGCTCTTCCACCACGGACTGCAGAGTGTCTCTCTGCTCGCCCCAGGCCCGTGTGGCATTCATGTCCGGAACACTGGTGAGTGTGAACTGGCCACCACAGGTAAAATGAAGAAATGTGTTCCCATTGACCCGGCCCTCAATGTCACACCACGGCTGTCCATTAGTCCTGACTGTGAAGTCATAGCCCAGAGAGACGGCACCTGTGAGGGAGACACGCAGGGGCTGGAACAAAAGCTACCCAAGGGCCCCTCCTCCATCCCTGACAGCACGTGACCCCCTGATGCTGGGCGGCCCTTGTCCCGTTCGGTCCAGATGGCAGGGGCTCCGCTCCCACTTTGGAGAAGCTTTGGGGATACACACACACACACACACACACACACACACACACAGGTGCTATGGGGGGGCCTGGGCTGGAGGAGGGGCTTCATCAGAACTCCGTCAGTCCTCCTGGCTCCCATCTTCCTCCTGGTCCCTTCGCCCAGGACCATTTCTGACAAGCCACAGGCTCAGGTCTGTCCTCTCACCGGGAAAGAGGCAGCCGGGCATGCAGAGGCCCCGAGCGGAACGGCTCCCGCAGAGAAGACCGCGGAGCGGTAGGGGGTCTGTGCCCCACAGGCCGGCAGGGTCCTGCCCAATCCATCACTCAGGGCCCCGTCCCCCCGCTGGTCCCTGGCCCGGATTCCATTGCCCAACTCACAGCGGGGAGCCGCGGGTTCCCACAGCAAGGAGAGCAGCAGGAGGAGGCGGACAGCTTCATACCCAGACAGATCCATCTCCTCTCAGCAGCGGCCGCTCTCCCAGGACGCAGGTAAGAGAGTGTTCCAAGCTTCAACCCGGTAGCACCTGCATTCCTGCCTCGGCCCCTCCCCGCCAGCAGGAGCAGCTGGTGGTCGGCCCCGCCCCCTCCCCGCCAACGTCACAGCTGCGCTCAGGCCTTTTTTTTTAGTAAGGAAACTTTTTTTTGCAAGAATTGCCAGTTTCCCCCTCGTTTCCAGGGTGGAGTCGGTGGGAGTGGACGGTGAGGTAGCATAGGCATGGTGACCCTCAACAGCGGGCGTGGTCACCGTCAGAAGAAATCGGCCTCCAGTTCCTCCAAGAACTGCCCTGTTCTGCAGGCATGCCCTCACCACCTGGCCCTGCAGGTGGGATTGGTCTCCCAGCCCCATGCAGCCTGCAAGCCCGCCCTCCAAGGCCAGCAGGGCCCTGTCTGAAGAGGCACTGCCTTTGGGAACCTGTGCTTTGGAGCCATTTTTTTTTTTTTTTTTTTTTTTCAATACAAAAGATAAATATTTATTCAGAACAAAACTTTTAACAATGGACTTTACATTCCAACCCACAAAGAAATAGCAAAACTTAATGCAAAGAGAAGATCAAAACCCAAAATAGTGTATTGTGTATTCTCCTTTAACTTGGTAACAGTTGACCCAATGCTCTCTCGCATGGCCCATTTCACAAGGACATTTCAGAGGTAAAAACTCGCTTATAATTCTGGGTTCAAACAGCCTTTCTCCTGAGAGTCAGGAGTTTGCAGGTGAACTGCATTAGGCGCTTCTCTGGGGTGTCTGACTATTGGGACTAGGGTGCAAATGGAAACCTTTACTAGGTTTCCTTGCACATGTTAACGAAAAAAACATTGAAACCTGTAAAGATTTTTTTTGTGAGTTTATTTGAGCCAAAACTGTCGACACGTGCCAGGGAGCAGAACCTCAACGGATTGAGATCATGCTCCGGAGAATGGCGGTTACATTTCTATATTTATACATTGCAATCAAAGGAAAGGGACATAGGTGAGTTACGTGCAATTCATTGGTGATAGATTAGGGATGTGGGACAAAGCGAGCTGGGAAGAAAACCTCTGGGATAGGGAAAAAGGTGAAATGATGGACATGAGCTTCTTTCACAGAGATGGATACAGGATACTCTAACGTAATTAACAGTTGACAATTAACTTGATAACAATAACAATGAGGAATGTCTCGAGGCCATTTGTTGTGCCCTGAGGAGTCCGGAGTAAAAAGGAAGTTACAAGTTACCCAGACAACTCACAGATATGTTATCTTAGATGCAGGAAGGCAGAGGGGCTCAGTAAAAGATCAAAGTTGATCTTTGTCAGGTGAAATCTCTGGGACATGACTACCTACTATAACCTGTTAGATATTTGATTTTCAAACCATCTTTTGTGGTTATATTAGGTCTCTGGGTTTGCAAGACCGCCACACAGGCCTTCCCTGAGCTTATCAGGTTAGCTTGTGGCTCTTTCACACACAGGAGCACCCCGATTGCTCATGGTGGCAACAGATGGGGAAGGGGAAGGCCCCCAAAGGAGCCGGCACACTTTAATCCAGGTGTGATACCCAGGGAACCAGTGCACCCTGGATGTCTCCCAAGTATTCGGAAGCCCCTGCTAAATCCTGTTTTTCCGCTTTCTGGCCCTGATGCACATTGTTCTGGAGAGATCAGACCTCCTGGGCCCCCGAGTGTGGAGGAAAATGTTGTGAAGTGTGAGAGGTGGGGAATGAGCACTGGCTTGGGGTCAGGGACCTCTAGGCTAGCTCGGGCACCAGGCAGCCATGTGATTTGGACTCAGTCAGTTAACCTCTCTGGCCTGTTTCCCTGTTGGAAAACCTGGCGGTTGGTGTAAACCAACTTTGAGGCTCTTTCTGACAGGAAAATTCTAGATTCCCTACTTTTGTGGCTCTTCTAAGGCACCGAAAGAGCTGTCTGTCACTAAGTCCGTGCACTTTTACTGCCATAAAGAGCACTGGCCACCGTTCAGAGCTTATTGACTCAGATTACACACACTTTTAACGACACTGGTTTTTCACACTCTCAGACCACACAGATTAGAAGCAGCAAATGATAAGGGGAAGGGAAAGAGCTGCACCAGCTAGACATCCTGAGAGAAGTCACCGTCAAAATGTTTTAAAGTCCAAAAACACGGACGGAGCGCAGTGTCTACCACTGCTGGGCCCCGCACCCAGTGCTGGGCCATCCCCATGAGCGAGGCAGCCCCAAAGGGTGAAAACAAGGCGCAGGGAGTAACAAGTACAAACCTCCCCTCCCCCAATTACAAAAAAAACCCCAAAAAACTAAATTCAGTAGAGGGACTGGAGGCGTATCTGCACACTCACAGTTGTTGGAAGTCACATGACTAATGAGTCACCAATTCAGGAAAGAAAGAAGGCTGAAAAATGTATCTCTTGTTTATTTATTTTTTTAAAAATATATTTCATTGATTTTGTACAGAGAGGAAGGGAGAGAGATAGAGAGTTAGAAACATCGATGAGAGTCATCGATCAGCTGCCTCTTGCACACCCCCTACTGGGGATGTGCCCGCAACCAAGGTACATGCCCTTGACCGGAATCGAACCTGCGACCCTTCAGTCCCCAAGCCGATGCTCTATCCACTGAGCCAAACCGGTTTCGGCAAAAAAAATGTATCTCTTGTTTAAAAGGATCTCTTTCAAACATGATAGAAAATTGTTTCAAAAAAAGTTTTAGCACTTAAGAGGGGGTGAACTGGCTCTCTGTTTACCCTGGCAGGCCGGCAGGCAGGCAGGCCGGCAGGCAGTGTGCTCAGCGGCAGCGGAGGCGGCACGGAGGTGCCACGCTGTGAACGGCTTTGGGTCACTGAGCACAGGCGCGCCCTCGCTGGCCACAGAGGCTGCGCACGATGCCCTTTGGCAGTTGGGGCTCAGGGGCCCCTCTCCCCGCACCTGAAGCACCTGTCCTGCCTGCGGCTGCCGCTCAAGTGGGGAGTGCAAAAGAGGCAGCTGGTCGATGTTTCTCATGGATGTTTCTAACTCTCTGTCCCTCTCCCTTCCTTTCTGTAAAAAATCAATAAAATATATTTTTTTAAATAAAAAATAAAAGGGGAGAATCCAAGATGGTTGCCCAGGTAAACACCTAGCTGCAGCCGCACACAATTTCAATAAAATACAACTGAAATATAAAATGGACATTGCCCAGAACTACAGGAAGGTTGACTGACTGGAAATTCTACAACGAGAAGCAAGGAGAAAACCAGAAGGAAGCGCGGAGGAGCTGGAAAAGCCCAAGGTACGGAGACACGCGGTGTGAGGAGAGGACGGAGCTGGAGAGGAGGGAGGCCGAGTGCCCGGCTGGTGTTTCCCAGTGGGAAGGAGATAAAACTCCGACTGTGCTGGGCCCCATTCTGACTGCTCTGAACCCCAGTTCTAGGCCAGACCCCGGGGACTCAGGCTCAGCCATAGGGAGCCGGGCTGTAAGGCGGAACCCCGGGGGAGTGGCGAAAGGAGGTCCCGGCGGCGCACACATTGCGCACAGAGAAGGGCCGGCCGGCTGTGCCGCGGGATTGCTCTGACGGGAAGGAGACTAGGGCTCCAGACTGCTCTGAACGCCACCTCCAACTCCACTTCCAACTGAACTGAACCCCAATACCGGGCTCATTGTGGGAGAGCACAGAGTGTTTGGCAGCAGGCGAAAATCGAGGGCACCTTTCTCTCAGAGGCGCCGGCGGCAGCGAGCACTGAAGGACCCTGAGACCCAGGAAGCCAAGGCTGTAGGCTCCACCCTGAAACTCCGCCCCATCTGTAGCTTCGAAAATGCAAAGACGAAATAGATCACAAACGAAAGAAATGGAGGACAAAAAGCGACTGGATATAGAGTTCAAATCTACGCTTATAAGGTTTTTCAAGAATTTCCTAGAAAAGATCGATAAGACCTATGAGGATATGAAAAGAGATCAACTAGAATTAATAAGGAATCAACAAGAAATGATAAGGGATCAACAAGAAATGATAAGGGATCAATAAGAAATAAAGAATACGTTGTCTGAAATAAAAAATAGTATAGAGTCCTAAAAACAGAATGGAAGATCCCAAGAATCAAGTCAAAGCACACCAAGACAAATCATAATTAAAATGCCAAGAGCAAAAGACAAAGAGAGAATATTAAAAGCAGCAAGAGCAAAGCTGGTAGTTACCTATAAAGGAGCACCTTTACGATTGTCAGCTGATTTCTCAACAGAAACCATGCAGGCCAGACGGGAATGGCAAGAAATATTCAAGGTGATGAATAGCAAGAACCTACAGCCAAAGATAATCTATCCAGCAAAGCTATCACTCAGAATCAAAGGTCAGATAAAGAGCTTCACTAATAAAAAAAAAGCTAAAGGATTTCATCACCACCAAACCAGAATTATATGAATTGCTGAAGGGGGTTCTTTCAGAAGAGAAAGTAAATAAAGATAAGAATTATGAACAACAAATATGTAACTATCAACAGTGAATCTAAAAACCAAGGAAATAAAAAAAATCTGATGAACAATATTAACTGTTGAATATAATAGAATCAGAGGTATGAAAGGGGAGTGAACTGACGATTCTCGGGGAAAAGGGGAGAGGGGGATGTGGGAAGAGACTGAACATAAACTGTGCACCTATGGATGAGGACAATGAGGAGTGGTGAAAGGGCAGAGGGTGGGGTGGGAACCTGGTGGAGGAGAGCAATGGAGGAGGGGGGGAAGGAACATTTGTAATAATATGAACAATAAAAATTTATTAAAAAAGAAAAGAAAAAAATTAAAAATTAAAAATAAATAAAAATAAAAAAGCACGTCTTGGGCTGTCCCTTGTCCCAGCTGCAGCCCCGCTCGGCCCGGGGAGAAGCTCCCCCTCCCCCCCCCACCCCCTACTGGGCGTTGCCTGACCCCCCCTCCCCCGGGGGCAGCTGGATCGCCCACTCGCACCCCCCCCCCCCCCAAATGCAGGTCCAAACCTGTCGGCCTCGGCGCTGGGCCAGGTCACTGTGCCCTCCGGGTCCTCCTCCTCCTCCGCGCGGACGCCTGGCCGGGGAGCGGGAGCGGCGCCCCGCGGAGGCCCGGGCGGCCCTCGGAGCCTCTCTCCGTCTCTCCTTCGCTCCCTCGCTTCTCGCCCGCTCGCTCCATATGGCCTGCCCCGGGCTCCGGACGCCTTACGCCCAGACTTCGGGAAGCAATGGCAGAGCTGAATCCAAGCCAGGAAGGTCCTCTCACGCCCACAGCACAGAAGATGGCGAAAGGAGCGTGAGAAGTGGCGCAATGTCTATGTTGTTATAGGGAGCGCAATGCCTCCGCCCCGCCACGCCACGCCCCGCCCCGCGGCAGCCGCCCACACGCCCGGCCCGCCCGCGCGGATGGAGGAAGAATTCGCTCCCCCCCCATCCCCCCCCCCCTTTCAGGGCGCGGAGCAGAGCCCGGCCAGATGGGGACTGAGACCCGGACACCCTCCGCCAGATTCTGGCTGAAAATAGGTCACCCGCCGAAACCGGTGTGGCTCAGTGGATGGAGCGTCGGCCTGCGGACTGAAAGGTCTTCGGTTCGATTCCGGTCAAGGGCATGTGCCTTGGTTGCGGGCACATCCCCAGTGGGGGGTGTGCAAGAGGCAGCCGATCGATGATTCTATCTCATCGATGTTTCTAACTCTCTAACCCTCTCTTCCTTTCTGTAAAAAATCAATAAAAAAATATTTTAAAAAAGAAAAGAAAACAGGACACCCTCCGCCATATCCGGGTTGAAAACAAGACACGCTTCGCCAGATTCGGGTTGAGACCCGGACACCCTCCGCCATTCCCGGGGCGGAGGAAGGCGAGGCAGCGAACGGAATCCAGTGTGCAGGTCACCTTTGATAGCGCTGCCAGGAGAGGCCGTCAATCAGGGGTTTTCTTTTTTAAAAATATATTTCATTTTTCACAGAGAGGGAGAAGGAGAGAGTTAGAAACATCGATGAGAGACAAACATCGATCAGCTGCCTCCTGCACACCCCCCACTGGGGACGTGCCCGCAACCAAGGCACATGCCCCGGACCGGAATGGAACCCGGGACCCTTCCGCTGACGCTCTACCCGCTGAGCCAAACCGATTTTTTTTGTTTGTTTTTTAAGGAGAGAGACTCCCGCTGTCCGCCTGCGGTTGAATTCGGGGTCCAGCGCGACTGCAGGCGCCTCCTGCGAGGAGGGGAGGGAGAGAGGAGGCGGGGAGCGGGGCGGAGAAGGGGAAGAAAAGGCCGGAAGTCTCCGAGGAGAACCGGTCCGTTTGCAACAGAGACCTGGGGGCTGGGGCGCGGTTCCCGGCCCCGGGGCTGAGGGTCCGGTTGGGGCCGAGCAGCCGCGCTCAGACGCCGGTCAGTCAGCCTGCTCGCTCCTCCCGCTCCGGAACCGGCTCTCAGGGCGGCTTCTTCTTCTTCTTCTTATTATTATTAAGGTATTATATGTGTACATATCTTTCCATTGCCCCCCCCCCCCCAGCGGCTTTTTAAACACGCCAGACGCAGGGACAGTCGCCCCGCGACCCTGTCTCCCCACCGCTCGCCTCGGCCCCTTCACAAGCGGCATTCTCCTCCCCAAAGACACTGACCCCCTGGACACCTTCCCTGCCGGTGCTTTTGTTGTCGTTGTTTTTCTCTTTTTGTCTATTTAAAAAACAACCAACTGCCGAAACCGGTTTGGCCCAGTGGACAGAGCGTCGGTCTGCGGACTGAAAGGTCCCGGGTTCGATTCGGGTCCGGGGCATGTACCTTGGTTGCGGGCTCGTCCCCAGTGGGGGGTGTGCAGGAGGCAGCTCATGGATTTTTCTCTCTCATCGATGTTCCTGTTGTGGGGTCGAACCCTGGGTTCAAAAATAAGACCACCGAAGGCTGATTAATTAATTTAAAAAAGCAAGCAAGGATTTATTGACTGGCCAGGACAGCCACAAGAGCACCACAGGCAGGTGGACTCCAAATGACTGCACCGTTTCAGGGGTAGGCAATTCCTTTTAAAGGTTCAAACCACAGGAATTTTCCTTTGTTCTAAATTCTAAATCCTAAAGACTAAATTCTAAAGACTGGGGACAGCCTGCAGGGTGGGTTCCCAGTCACATCCAGCTAGACATTGGAATGTGGCCCTACCTTGCGCATAATACAAAAGCAGAACTAAAGATTATCTATAGTTTCTACCCCTGAAGCTATTGAGTCAGTGGGAGTCAATCTCCTGTAACTACCTTATTGTTTAAGCAAGTAATCGAAGGTCAAGTCAGATAGCAAGGTTAAAATTCAAACAGCAGTTTTTTACCCAAGTATGAGTGCTACCATATTTCAGTTTCTAACTCTATCCTCTCTCTTCCTCTCTGTAAAAAAAATCAATAAAATATATATATTTTAAAATAAATAAATAATAAAAATAAAAAACAACTATGTGCTGCTGTTAATCAAAACAAAACAGCAGCTGCGGACTGTCCCCATGAAGCCCAGCGCCCCGCCCGGAGCGGAGGGACCTCTCCATGAGAGGTGGGTCGTCCCCGGACAAGCATGGCCTACCGTCCGTTCCCACCTCCCCGGGCGGCGCCGGACTTCGCCATGAGCGCGGTGCTGGGCCACCAGCCGCCCTTCTTCCCGCCAACTCTGCCTCCCAACAGGCCACTGCGCCCTGGCCAAGCCCATCCTGCACCAACTGGTGGGGCGGCCGAGGCCCCGCACCCCCTTCTCCTCCCTGCGGCCCCAGGGCCTCTGAGCCTCTGAAGACCCTGGAGCCTGAGGAAGAGGTGCAGGACGCTCCCAAGGTGCACCTGAGGCCAAAGCACGTGGGGATCAGTTCCACAAGCGGCACCGAGACGGTCATTACCCAGTCGGGAAGGCGAATGTCCCCCCTTTAAAGTAAGGTGTTCTGGGCCGGATAAGAAGGCCAAGTGCATTTGTTGATGGACATTATAACTGCCGACGACTGTCGATGTAGATTCCACAATTCTTGTTGGATGGTGGCGGCTAAGGCCGGCCCTGAAATGCCAAAGAGAATGTATTATATATCCACCGGGACAGCCCGGCTACCAGGGAGCAGTGGATGTCCCCAGTTGTCACTCCCACAAACTGAAACTCACCACCAACATTTTGGACCAGCACGGGCTTACTCTGGCCCTCCCAGGCCATCAGGCGACGTGGCAGAGGAATTACAGTTTTGGTGCTCGAACTGGACTCAACTCCATGCACAAATACCACCCCGATTGCAGAGTGTGAGAGCCAGTGACACCCTGAAACCCCCAGATCATACATGTTGGACTTACCTGTTCCCCCAAACAGAATTCATCGCTGTGACAGCGCACCAGAAAGAGAAGATAACCCAGTGAAAGATAGACAGCAACCCTTCTGTGCAGGATTCCGGGAGCTGGGAATGGCAGAAGAGAGGAAAGGACACACTATGTCACGGCGTGTGGAATGGAATCACTTTGGGAATTTTTTTCCGTGTGTCCTGCCTTCTGGGGGTCCAGTTTGTTCCAGAAAGAGGGAGGGCACCGCCTGAGGGCTGTCCCCTGTGCTCCCAGGAGAGGACCTTTTTCCCGTCTGACCACAGGAGCAGAGCCCATCCGGCCACAGTGTCTGCTGGCTTCCCCGTCTGGCCACCCACCTCACCCTCTGTGGTCACTGCACCTGCCAGGGCCCCTGGCTGAGCCATCCCTGCCCTGAGGCTGAGGGCCCCCAGGCCTTGCTCCTCCCCACCTTACTGAGGCCTCCTGCTCCTGGTGGGGCGCTCAGCTCTGGTCTCCCAACGCCCCCTAAAACCGCCTGCTTTTTTCATAGGGGCGAGGGGCAGTGAACAGCCCAGATGTGTGTTGCTACAGCTTCCCACTGTCTGGACCATGAAGGTGACCTCAGTGACAGGCTCAATGTCTTCTCCTACTTGATGTGTGGGTGGCCAAGGCATGGACTTGCTGCCACCTGGTGGTGAGTGTTGGAATCACACGTGGTTATCTGGGGCTGGTTACCCCTAGAGCTCCAGTCCACCACCCTCATGAGCTGGGGAGGACGGCAATCTGACCCTCAGGAGGGTCCATAAACCTGCCCGAGGTCACACAGCAAGTTGTCACAGACCAGGACTACCCTGGCCTCCTCAGCGCCTCCTGACTTCAGGTTAAGGGTGACACCGAATACTCACCATGGAGGGGGTGAGTCCTGCCTTGGGGTCAGGCAGATGGGGTGGGTCCTGGCCAGCCCATCACCAGTGGGGAACACCAGACAAATGACTTAGCCCTGAATCCTGGATCTCCCCCCTAATGGTTGACTGTTGAGTCCCGTGCAAGATTCTGGGGGGGGGGGAGGCTGAATGGGGGCCACCAGGCTCCAATGTGGTTGGCACAGCACTGGCACACAGTAGGTGCGCAGTGAATGCTTTTCCTGTGACTGCTGCTTAAGGTGGAAACTAGGATCCAGAGGGGGCGTGGCTCTTTCTTGCTCCAAAACCAGGTGACTCCATTCAAGTCTCCTCTTGGGTGGGAGGAGAGGGTGACCTGGGATGGGAGAGGCAGCTTCAGAGACCTCTCCCTGCCCATTCCTGTGCCCAGGGAGGCGGTCTCTGCTTTCCAGAATCTTCCAGGTCTGCTGGCTACAGGCATCACCTGGGGGATTACTAAGAGCACAGGATGCCGGGACCGGTTTGGCTCAGTGGATAGAGCGTCGGCCTGCGGACTGAAAGGTCCGGGGTTCGATTCCAGTCAAGGGCATGTACCTTGGTTGCAGGCACATCCCCAGTGTGCAAGAGGCAGCTGATCGATGATTCTCTCTCATCGATGTTTCTAACTCTCTGTCCTTCTCATTTCCTTTCTGTGTAAAATCAATAAAATATATTTAAAAAAATAAATAAATAAGAGCACAGGTTCCTGGCCTCCAGCCCGCACACTTCCATCCGGGAGCTCGGGGACCTGGGAATCTGTATTTATAAGCACGCTGAGAGGGTCACAGGGCCAGCGGTTTTGGGGGATACTGGCCACCCTCATCTTTATGGTTTTTGTGGTGGGAACAGCCAGGTACCCTAGAATGGGTGGGGCCTGGCTCTGGTGGCCTAGGGCTGTCTGGGGTGCCCCTGAGGGGAGAGTGACTAGAGATGAGAGAGTTAGAAACATTGATGAGAGCCGAAACCAGTTTGGCTCAGTGGTAGAACGTTGGTCTGCGGACTGAAAGGTCCTGGGTTCGATTCCGGTCAAGGGCATGTGCCTTGGTTGCAGGCACATCCCCGGTAGGGAGTATGCAAGAGGCAGCTGGGCGATGTTTCTCTCTCATCGACGTTTCTAGCTCTCTATCTCTCTCCCTTCCTCTCTGTAAAAAAAAAATCAATAAAATATATTTTAAAAAAGAAAAGAAAGAAAGAAAAAGAAAAATCGATGAGAGAATCATTGATCAGCTGCCACCCCCAACTGGGGATGTGCCCGCAGCCAAGGTACATGCCCTTGACTGGAATCGAACTGAAATAGGATGAATTCAAATTCTAAGCAAGGTTACAGGCAGAACTTCCTTTTTTTTCTTTTTTTTTTTTCTTTTTCTTCATTAAAGAGCCAGCCCTATGTGCACTTAGTGGTTATCTCGATGCTGGCCTTGAAAAACTTGCTGTTCTATCCAATTAAAAAAAAAATGCACCTGGCATGGTATTGATATTGTGGGCATATCTTGTCTCTGGTCCACAAGGTCAGACAGCTAATTTTATCTTCATCATTCTTCAAACGGGCTAAAGCAAACTAGAAAGCAACATTTTTTCTAGGAAGAACAGCAGAAAATTCCAGTTTGTTGCAGAATGGGGGTTTTCCTTCTCAGAACCTTTGAAAAGAACTACCTGCCCCTAAAGCGGTGCAGTCGTGTAGGGTCCGCCTGCGTGTGGTGCTCTTGCGGCTGCCCTGCCAGCTCAATAAATTCTTGCCTGCTTTTTTTAAATAAATCATCAGCCTCCGGTGGTCTTATTTTGAACCCAGGGTTCGACCCCACAACAGAACCTGGGACCTTTCAGTCAGTAGACCGAAAACCAAACCGGTTTCGGCCCAGGACATCGTGCGCAGCCTCTGTGGCCAGCGAGGGCGCGCCTGTGCTCAGTGACCCAAAGCCGTTCACAGCGTGCCACCTCCGTGCCGCTGAGCACACCCGCTGGCCTGCCTGCCTGCCAGGGTGAACACAGAGCCAGTTCAGCCCCTCTTAACTACGTGCCAAAACTTTCGTTTTTGAGACTATTTTCTATTGTGTTGTCTCTCAGCCTTCTTAGACTGAGGTTACTCCATTTCAGCCTTTCTTGAATTGGTGACTCATTGGCCATGACTTCCGAAACTGTTAGTGCGCAAATACGCTGCCAGTCCCTCTACTGAATTTAGTTTTCGTGTGTTTTTTTGTAATTGGGGGAGGGGAGGTTTGTACTCCTTACTCCCTGCGCCTTGTCTCCTCCCGGAGTTTTCACCCTTTGGGGCTGCCTTGCTCATCTGCATGGCCCAGCACTGGGTGCGGGGCCCAGCAGTGGTAGACACTGCGCTCTGTCCGTGGACTTGAAAACATTTTCTTTCTTTTTTTACTTGTCTGAGATTTTATTTTAAAATAAATTTTTATTGTTCATATTATTACAAATGTTCCTTCCACCCCCCCCCACCATTGCTCTCCTCCACCAGGTTCCCACCCCACCCTCTGCCCTTTCCACACTCCCCATTTTCCTCATCCATAGGTGCACAGTTTATGTTCAGTCTCTTCCCACATCCCCTCTCCCCTTTTCCCCAAGAATCATCAGTTCACTCCCCTTCCATACCTCTGATTCTATTATATTCAACAGTTAATATTGTTCATCAGATTTTTTTAAAATTTCCTTGGTTTTTAGATTCACTTGTTGATAGTTACATATTTGTTGATCATAATTTTTATCTTTGTTTACTTTCTCTTCTGAAAGAACCCCCTTCAGCAATTCATATAATTCTGGTTTGGTGGTGATGAACTCCTTTAGCTTTTTTTTATTAGTGAAGCTCTTTATCTGACCTTCAATTCTGAGTGATAGCTTTGCTGGATAGATTATCTTTGGCTGTAGGTTCTTACTATTCATCACCTTGAATATTTCTTGCCATTCCTGTCTGGCCTGCATGGTTTCTGTTGAGAAATCAGCTGACAATCGTATAGGTGCTCCTTTATAGGTAACTACCAGCTTTGCTCTTACTGCTTTTAATATTCTCTCTTTGTCTTTTGCTCTTGGCATTTTAATTATGATGTGTCTTGGTGTGGTCCTCTTTGGATTCCCTTTGTTTGGAGTTCTGTGCGCTTCCTGGACTTGTAAGTCTAATTCTTTCCCCAGGTGGGGGAAGTTTTCTGTCACTATTTTTTTCAGTATGTTTTTGGTATTTTGCTCTCTCTCTTCTTCTGGGACCCCCATAATTCTGATGTTGGTTCGCTTGAAGTTGTCCCAGAGGTTTCTTACATTATCTTCAATTTTCTGGATTCTTTTGTCTTGTAGCTTTTGTGGAGGAGTGTCTTCTGGCTCTTTATGTTCCAAATCTTTGACTTGATTCTTGCAATCTTCCATTCTGTTTTTAGGACTCTGTATAATATTTTTTAGTTCAGACAATGTATTCTTTATTTCTTGTTGATCCCTTATCATTTCTTGTTGATTCCTTATTAATTCTAGTTGATCTCTTTTCATAACCTCATAGGTCTTATTGATCTTTTCTAGGAAATTCTTGAAAAACCTTATAAGCGTAGATTTGAACTCTATATCCAGGCGCTTTTTGTCCTCCATTTCTTTTGTTTGTGATCTATTTTGTCTCGGCATTTTCGCAGCTTCCCTGATGGGACGGGGGGGGGGGGGAGGGGGGGTTCAGGGTGGAGCCTACAGCCTTGGCTTCCGTCAGCCCCGCCCTATGTGGGTCCTGAGTCTCAGGGTCCTTCAGTACTCGCTGAAAGCGCCTCTGAGAGAAGGTGCCCTCGATTTTCGCCTGCTACCAAACAGTCTAGGCTCTCCCCCAATGACCCCGGAACTGGGGTTCAGTTCAGTAGGAAGTGGAGTTGGAGGTGGCGTTCAGAGCAGTCTGGAGCCCCAGTCTCCTTCCCGCCAGGGAAATCCCACGGCACAGCCGGCCGGCCCTTCTCTGCGCGCAGTGTGGGCGCCTCCGGGACCTCCTTTCGCCGTTTCCCCCGAGTCCCGCCTTACAGCCGGGCTCCCTATGGATGAGCCTGGGTCCCCGGGGTCTGGCCTAGAATTGGGGTTCAGAGCAGTCGGAACTGGGGCCCAGCACAGTCGGAGCTTTTATCTCCTTCCCGCTAGGGAACGCCAGCCAGGCACTCAGCCACCCTCCTCTCAGGCTCCGTCCTCTCCACGCGCACTGCGTGTCTCCATACCTTAGGCTTTTTTACAGCTCCTCCGCGCTTCCTTCTGGTTTTCTCCTTGCTTCTCGTTGTAGAATTTCCAGTTAGTCGACTTTCCTGTAGTTCTGGGTAATGTCCATTTTATATTTTAGTTGTATTTTATTGGAATTGTTGTGTGCAGCTGAGGCTAGGTGTTTACCTGGGCAGCCATCTTGGATTCTCTTGAAAACATTTTGATGGTGACTTCTGTCAGGATGCCTAGCTGGTGCAGCTCTTTCCCTCGCCCTTATCATTTGCTGCTTCTAATCTGTGTGGTCTGAGAATGTGAAAAACCAGTGTTAGAAGCGTGTGTAATCTGAGTCAATAAGCTCTGAACGGTGGCCGAGGGCCTGTCTTTATGGCAGTAAAAGTACAGGGACTTTGTGACAGACAGCTCTTTCACTGCACATCACACACCACACACACAACCACACCACACACCACGCACCACACACCACACCATAAACACCATACCACACACACACACCGCGCACCACACCACACATCACACACAACCACTCAAACACACCACCCACACACACACACACACAACCACTCAAACACACCACACACACACACACTACACCATGCACACTGCACATCACACACACACCACACCACGCACACCGCACACCACACACACACACACACATCGCACACCGCACCACATACCACACACACAACCACTCAAACACACCACACACACCACACACACAACCACTCCACAAATACCACACAGACAATTCACACCGCACACATCATACACCACATCACACACACCACACACATCACACACACTCACACACACACCGCACACCACACCACACATCACACACAACCACTCAAACACACCACCCACACACACACTACACCATGCACACCGCACATCACACACACACACACACCGCACACCGCACCACACACCACACACACAACCACTCAAACACACCACACACACACACACTACACCATGCACACCGCACATCACACACACACACACACCGCACACCGCACCACACACCACACACACAACCACTCAAACACACCACACACACACACACCACACCACGCACACCGCACACCACACACACACACACACCGCACACCGCACCACACACCACACACACAACCACTCAAACACACCACACACACCACACACACAACCACTCCACAAATACCACACAGACAATTCACACCGCACACATCATACACCACATCACACACACCACACACATCACACACACTCACACACACACCGCACACCACACCACACACCACACACACAACCACTCAAACACACCACACACACACACACTACACCATGCACACCGCACATCACACACACACCACACCACGCACACCGCACACCACACACACACACACACACCGCACACCGCACCACACACCACACACACAACCACTCCACAAACACCACACACACACCATACACACCGCACACACCACACACACACACAAACCACACACACCACACACACCGCACGCACACACACAACCACACCACACACACCACACACCTCACACAGCATACATACCATGCACACCACATACACCACACTCACCACACACACCACACACCGCATACCACAACACACACACAACCACTCAAACACACCACACACACACACACACACACCACACACACCACATACCACACCTCACACTGCACACACCACACATACAACCACACCACACATACCAACACACCACACACAATACACACCACACACCACACATACAACCACACCACACATACCACACACACCACACACAATACACAACACACACCACACATTCAACCACACCACACACACACACACCGCACACACCACACCACATACCGCCCGCACCGCGCACACCACACATTGGAAAACACAGATATTTACATTACAATCCATAACAGTAGCAAAATTACAGTTGGGAAGTAGCAATGAAAATAATGAGGAACTGCCAAAACCTCAGTGGTATGTGGGTAGAGTTTGGCTCAGTGGATAGAGCCTGCGGGCTGAAAAGTCCTGGGTTCGATTCCGGTGGAGGGCATGTGCCTTGGTTGCGGGCAAATCCCCAGTGGGGTGTGTGCAGGGGGCAGCTGATCGATTCTCTCTCATCGATGTTTCAAACTCTCTATTCCTCCCTCTTTCTCTCTGTAAAAAGTCAATAAAATATATTTTTAAAAAATGATGAAGAACTGTATTAAAGGGTCGGGCACTGGAAAGGTTGAGAACACTGAGTTGGGGGCGGGTGCTCCTGGAATCCCCGGCCCCAGGGCCCCATCCCCGCTGCGGCAGCCCAGGGCACCCCGGTTCCTGTGAGCTCCACACTCCTCTCCGGTCCCTCCCCGGCCCCTCTCGTACCCGTGAGCCCTCACCTCCGGGCTTGCTGCTGTTGGAGGCCCCAGGGCTGCGTGTGTCACACCACACCCAGTGCCATGCTTTCCGCACTGTGACATACAACATTGGATTCATTTCACATGTAGAACACATTGATTTAATATTTGTATTTATTATGAAAAGATCACCAGAGTAAGTCTAGTTGACATCTATCACCACCCGTAGTTACAGTGCATTTGTTGTGAGAAGTGTTAGATGTGCCTCCTGATACAATACAGTGTTCTCAGCCACAGTCCCCATGCTCTGCCTTCCCATGGCGTGTTTGGTTTATCCCTGGGAGCGTGTGCCCTTTAAGAGAGGGTGATAGGCAATGGGGAGAAGAAGACCTGGCTGGTATAAGGCCCAGAGGGCTGGGGGTGGGAGTGGGGTGAAATATTACAAGAATTACAGCCCCAGCAGTGGAGGGGCCTTAGCAGGGGGTGGCAGGCAGGCTGTGACACTGTTGAGGTGTTTTCACTGAATAGAATTCCCTGCCTGTCTGTGCTCCCTCACCCTGCACTCCCCACCACTCCCACCACCCACACCTTTCTGCTCTGAAGATAAGGAGACTGGAGTGAGACACTCAAGCTCAGTGAAGAACCTTCAAAAAAGTGCCTTATGTCCCAAACTCAAAGCAAGCTGACTCACCTAGGCCCAAAAATGGGCGGGCAGGGCCGGCTCTGGGCCGAATAAGGCAAGCAGAAGCAGACTTTCTTTTCCACCGCCCTGGAAGACTTAAAAACCCAGGTCTGTCCCAGGCAGGCGCACTCATGCTGTGAGAGGAGATGGATCTGTCTGGGGATGAAAGTATCACTTCCTTTTTCTGCTCTCCTTGCTGTGGGAACCCACGGCTCCCCGCTGTGAGTTGGGCAATGGAATCCGGGGCGAGGGAGCAGCGGGGGGGGGGGGGGGGGGGGGGGAGGCGGGGGGGGGACGGGGGGACGGACGGGGACGGGGCACTGAGGGATGGAATGGGCGGGACCCTGCCAGCCGGTGGGGCACAGACCACCACACCGCTCCGCGGTCTTCTCTGCGGGAGCCGTTCCGCTCGGGGCCTCTGCATGCCGGGCTGCCTCTTTCCCGGTGAGAGGAAGAGGACGGACCTGAGCCTGTGACTTGTCAGAAATGGTCTGGGTGAGAGACCAGGAGGAAGATGGGAGCGAGGAGGACCAGGGGGTTCTGATGAAGCCCCTCCTCCGTCCAGGCCCCCATGGCACATGTGTGTCCACCCGTCCTGTCGTCATCCCCTCCTCTCCCTAAAGCTTCTCCAAAGTGGGAGCGGAGCCCCTGCCATCTGGACGCAACAGGACAAGGGCCACCCAGCATAAGGGGGTCTCTTGCTGTCAGGGATGAGGGAGGGGCCCTTGGGTGTTTTTGTTCCAGCCCCTGCGTGTCTCCTCCCAGGTGCCGACTCTCTGCGCTATAACTTCAAAGTCAGGACTAATGGACAGCCGTGGTGTGACATTGAGGGCCGGGTCAATCGGAACACATTTCTTCATTTTACCTGTGGTGGCCAGTTGACACTCACCAGTGTTCCGGACATGAATGCCACACGGGCCTGGGGCGAGCAGAGAGACACTCTGCAGTCCGTGGTGGAAGAGCTCAGGGTGCCCCTGTTTGACATGAGAGCAGAGATTCCTGCAGCCGGCGGTGAGTTCACAGAACCCGGGACATAGGCAGAACAGAGGTGAGGGCTGAGGGCTCAGTTGTGTTTGGGTAAATGTGGGAAGTTGGTCCCCCCACGAGACTGGGAGCCTCAGAGGACAGAGCAGGACCAGGAGATAGAGGGGAGCCGGGGCTGGACACCAGTGGAGGCTCTGCCAGATCCAAGGCTGACCTCCTTCCCACGGTGCTGGGGACAGGTCCTCTCGCCCTGCAGGGCAGCATGGCGTGTGAGCGGGAGTCCAGTGGGCAAACCAGCGCATCCTGGCAGTTTGGATCGGACGGACAGCCATCTCTCCGCTTTGACTCAATGAATGGACACTGGACGGTGTTGCGCGGCGAAGGCAGTCGGTTAAAGACAGCATTGGCGGGTGACAGAGCTATGACCCACCTCCTGGTTATGACCTCAACTGGAGATTGTAAGCAGTGGCTTCAACAAGTGGTGTGTCCCCTGAGCACACAAGGTAATTCTGCAGAGGGAGGGGAGTTGTAGGTCCCTTGAAATGACATTCCCACTGTGTGTGATCTGTGGTGTGTGGTGTGTGTGGTATGTGGTGTGTGTGATTGAGAAAGCTGACCCACCCTCCATGGTGAGGGTTTTTGGGGAATAAGGACCACAGGTGTGTTCTGGGATCCCTGCTGTGGTTTCCCACCTCCTCAGTCTCTCCCTGCACATACCCTGGGCCACTCACTCACCGGGGTTTCTTGCTGACTGCAAACCTGCGGGCATGGTTCTGTTGCCAGACCTTTTCCTGTGTCCTGTTCCCTCTTCTCAACATCGGTTGTCTTCTTCAGCTCCCCTGGTCTAATTCTGGAATCCTTTAACACTCCTCAGTCAGTAGCTCCTGCGAGGATTCTCTACCACCTCCCCCCCTCCTCTCCTCCTTCCTGTCCCAGCAGGCGTGTCTACTGTCAGCCTTGCTTCACAGTTAGCTGTGTGAGCCCCAAGGGCCCGGGCCCACCTCCTCCCTCTGCTCCAACCCCAGGACCTGTCCCTGGGCGGCCACACGCAGAGGCAGACACTGCCCGGCAGGGTCCCCGGACAGCGGGGCTGAGGGCCTCTCCATGGAACTGGGTTCTGCACGGCTTTCACTCTCCTGCTTCCATTACAGCTGCATCAGCCACGGCCACAGCCACTGCCACAGCCACGGCCACAGTCCCGTGCAAGGCCACAGCCAACAGGCCTGTCTCCTGGATCCTCCCTGGGATGCTCACCTGTGCAATCATATTATAGTTCGGGCCTTAGGCTGGGCCTTTGCCTGACAGGAACCGAGGGCATAATTACAGGCGCCAAAACAGGTACTGATGGATGGCACACGCACACTCTGAGCAGCATTTCAAACCATATGAAGAAGTGGAAGTTTGGGTCTGTGAATGGTTTGCCTCCAAACAAGAAAAATTCTATTGGGATGATATCCACAAATTACCCAAAAGATGGGGGAAATGTGTAGATACAATGGGCAGTACTTTGAATAAAGCACTTAAAAAAAAATATATATATATATATATGTACATATATATATATTTTATTGATTTTTTACAAAGAGGAAGAGAGAGGGATAGAAAGCCAGAAACATCGAGGAGAGAGTAACATGGATCAGCTGCCTCTTCCACACCCCTTACTGGGGACGTGCCCGCAACTCAAGTACGTGCCCTTGACCGGAATTGAACCCCGGACCCTGGAGTACGCAGGCCAACGCTCTATCCATTGAGCCAAACTGGTTTTGGCGAATAAAGCACTTTTGATGTTTCCTTTGATATAATCGTGTATTGTTGTTGTTGTTGTTGTTTTAATGTCAAAATCGACCATTATTAACTCCTACACCGGATGAGAGCAGTGGAGCATCTGGTGTGTTGAGGTGAGGAGGATTAGGGAGTGAACTTGAGAAGCCCGGGCAGGTTGAAAGTAGTCATTCCCCTTGTTAATTTATAAAGATTCAAATATAGAAAAAAATCAGAATAAGTTGTATTTTTTAGAAAAAAGAAAGTTTGGCTTTGATATAAACCCTGTCCCGACTCAAGCGAGGCTGGCCAAGAACCAGTGTTCAGAACAAGAGCAGAAGGGGATTCTGGACACGTCTGACCTTCTCACGTGCAGTCACTGTTCGCCAGGACAGCCATGGCGAGTACTGTGCCAGACCGAGGGAATGGCGTGTAGCGCACCACACAGCCACTAGCCTGGACTCCCGCCTAAGGGCTCCCTCTGGACACCGACATGAGAGGGACCTCCGCTCCTGGTGGGCAATGGGATCGGGGCTCCGGCCTCCCAGGGCTGGAGCCTGGCTGCAGGGCGGGCAATGCCCAGAGCCCTGCCTGGCTGCCCCCGGACGGGGTGGCCGCCTGCGGTGCGACCTCCACCTGCTCCCTCTCCACCCTCGGACCTCACAGTGGCTGGGAGTCTGCGCCTGAAGATGCTGCTCAGGAAAGGGTACACTGTCTGTGTGTGACCTGCGTGTGATCCTGTTGGCTCACTGGGGAGGTCTCCCCTACTAAACCTGGCATCTTGGACTCAGAGGGCCAAGGGAAGCGGCCAGTGTGTGCTCATGTGCTTCAGCCACCCCAGGCCCCAGTGCAGCCTGCGGGCGGAGGGCCACCTGCTCTTGGGCACTGGCAGTCAGAGTGAGGGCGGACTCAGGAGGGGACAGCTGGGCATCACCACCAGCCGCCCCTCGGAGGCCACGTGTCCTCACTACGCATTGGACTTGGATCTTCACAGGAAACCGCCAGGAGCAGCAGCCCCTGCAGGAACCTGCGAGCGAGCCCGGGTGTGGCCCCCTCCCCCCCAGACCTACGCGGTGACCCCCAACAATGGCCTTGAGCAGAGTCAGAAGTAAGGGCCTCCAGCCCCTCCCAGAACTGCCCTTCCTTCCAGCGCCATCTGCAAGGCTTGGCCCGGCCAGCAGGGGGCCTCAGTGTTCTGCAGCCATGCCTGGTGGACTGGTTCCCTCACCACCTGGCCCTGCAGGTCGGATTGGTCTCCCAGCCCCATGCAGCCTGCAAGCCCGCCCTCCAAGGCCAGCAGGGCTGTGTCTGAAGAGGCACTGGCTTTGGGAACCTGTGCTTTGGAGCCACTATTTTTATAAATTAATTTCTGAAGTGTTAGATGTGCCTCCTGATACAATACAGTGTTCTCAGCCACAGTCCCCACGCTCTGCCTTCCCATGGCGTGTTTGGTTTATCCCTGGAATCGTGTGCCCTTTTAGAGAGGGTGATAGGCAATGGGGGGAAGAAGACCTGGCGTGGTATAAGGCCAGAGGGCTGGGGGGTGGGAGTGGGGTGAAATATTACAAGAATTACAGCCCCAGCAGTGGAGGGGCCTTAGCAGAGGGGTGGCAGGCAGGCAGGCTGTGACACTGTTGAGGTGTTTTCACTGAATAGAATTCCCTGCTTGTTTATAAGCCCTCACCCTGCACTCCCACCCTCTCCAGGCCCCGAACTGGGATGTTGGGTGGGTGGGGGGGTGGGGAGTAGCAGGCCAAATCTGCAGGCAGGGGATGCAAGAGCCTGGAATGAGGCACCAAGGCCGGCGGTGAGAGCAAAGGCCCTGGGCAGGAGTGAGTGTTCCAGGGCCGGTGTGAGGCGTCCGTCCAGGGCGGGAGTGAGGGATCCTTCCAGGGCGGGAGTGAGGTGACCAGGGCGGAAGTGAGGAAAGCAGGTAGGTGGCGGGTAAACGGCACAAGGCCTGGAATGTGCTTCCTCACTGGCATCCAGTTGTGCTGCCAGGCTGGCCGGGCCAATGAGGATGCATGGAGTGGCACCGGGGGCGGGCGCTGGGCAGCCCAGGCGGGAACTTTGGAGACTTTCTAACCTGCGTCCTGGAAGGGTGCACTGCTGCTGTGAGTGGAGATGGTGCGGTCTGGGTATGAAGGTGTCAGCGCCATCTTCTTGCTCTCCCTTCTGCTTCGGGGATCTGCTGCTCCACACTGTGAGTTGGGCAATGCAATCTGGGGCGAGGGACTGAAAGATGAAATAAAGAGGGGCCCGGAGACCGGGGTGCCAGGACACAGGCTTTATTGAAGAGAAGAGTACCACTGCCGGCTGGTTACAGAGAGAGAGAGAGAGAGAGAGAGAGAGAGAGAGAGAGAGAGAGAGAGCGCGCGCAGAAGAGAGCGAGGGCTGGGGTCCATTTACTTTTAAGGGGAGGATAGGAGAGGGGGCTTAGGGCACTCAGCACACGCTGATTGGTGGTTCCATGTAAGGCCTATGATGAGGGACCTAGGGACTTAGGAATCGGGGGCTCAGGGTATTTGGCAGGTGCTGATTGGTGGTTCAGTGCTCAGGGATGTCTGACCACAGGTGGGGTTTATGTCTGTCCATCAACTGGAGGAAGGGAGGCCCTATCAGGGACCAGCGTTGAGAGGGGGACCTGAGGGATGGAATGGGCGGGGAGCCCACACTGGGATTCCCTCTGGTGGGACACAGACCCCCCCATCGCTCCACCATCATCTCTGCGGGCGCCTTTCTGCTCTGGGCTTCCGCGTACCTGGCTGCCTCTTTCCAGTGAGAGGGACGGACCTGAGCCTGTGACTTGTCAGAAATGGTCCTGGGCGAAGGGACCAGGAGGAAGATGGGAGCCAGGAGGACCCGGGGGTTCTGATAAAGCCCCTCCTCCGCCCAGGCCCCATGGCAGGTGTGTGTCCCCCCATCCTGTCGTCGTCGTCCTCCCCTCCCCCCTTAAAGCTTCTCCAAAGTGGGAGCGGAGGCCCTGCCATCTGAACCGAACGGGACAAGGGCCGCCCAGCATCAGGGGGTCACTTGCTGTCAGGGATGAGGGAGTGGCCCTTGGGTGGCTTTTGTTCCAGCCCCTGCGTGTCTCCCTCACAGGTGCCGTCTCTCTGCGCTATAACTTCACAGTCAGGACTAATGGACAGCCGTGGTGTGACATTGAGGGCCGGGTCAATGGGAACACATTTCTTCATTTTACCTGTGGTGGCCAGTTCACACTCACCAGTGTTCCGGACATGAATGCCACACGGGCCTGGGGCGAGCAGAGAGACACTCTGCAGTCCGTGGTGGAAGAGCTCAGGATGCTCCTGCTTGACATGAGAGCAGAGATTCCTGCAGCCGGCGGTGAGTTCACCGAACCCGGGGCACAGGCAGAACAGAGGTGAGGGCTGAGGGCTCAGTTGCGTTTGGGTAAATGTGGGAAGTTGGTCCCCCCATGAGACTGGGAGCCTCAGAGGACAGAGCAGGACCAGGAGAAAGAGGGGAGCGGGGGGCTGGACACCAGTGGAGGCTCTGCCAGATCCAAGGCTGACCTTCCCACGGTGCTGGGGACAGGTCCTCTCGCCCTGCAGGGCAGCCTGGCGTGTGAGCGGGAATCCAGTGGGCGCACCAGCGCATCCTGGCAGTTTGGATCGGACGGACAGCCGTCTCTCCTCTTTGACTCAACAAATAAACACTGGACGGTGTTGTGCGGCCAAGGCAGGCGGTTAAAGACAGCATTGGCGGGTGACAGAGCTATGACCCACCTCCTGGTTATGACCTCAACTGGAGACTGTAGGCAGTGGCTTCAACAAGTGTTGTGTCCCCTGAGCACACCAGGTAATTCTGCAGAGGGAGGGGGGTTGTAGGTCCCTTGAAATGACATTCACACTGTGTGTGGTGTGTGTGATGTGTGGTGTGTGTGGTATGTAGTGTGTGTGATTGAGAAAGTGATCCATCCTCCACGGTGAGGGTTTTTGGAGAATAAGGACCACAGGTGTGTTCTGGGATCCCTGCTGTGGTTTCCCACCTCCTCAGTCTCTGCCTGCACATACCCTGGGCCACTCACTCACGTGGTTTCTTGCTGACTGCAAACCTGCGGGCATGGATCTGTTGCCAGACCTTTTCCGTGTCCTGTTCACTCTTCTCAGCATCGTTTGTCTTCTTCAGCTCCCCTGGTCTGTTTCTGGAATCCTTTAACACTCCTCAGTCAGTAGCTCCTGGGAGGATTCTCTACCACCTCCTCCCCTCCTCTCCTCCTTCCTGTCCCAGCAGGCGTGACTACTGTCAGCCTTGCTTCCCCGTTAGCTGTGTGAGCCCCAAGGGCCCGGGCCCACCTCCTCCCTCTGCTCCAACCCCAGGACCTGTCCCTGGGCGGCCACACGCAGAGGCAGACACTGTCCGGCAGGGTCCCCGGACAGCGGGGCTGAGGGCCTCTCCATGGAACTGGGTTCTGCACGGCTCTCACTCTCCTGCTTCCATTACAGCTGCATCAGCCACGGCCACAGCCACTGCCACAGCCACGGCCACAGTCCCGTGCAAGGCCACAGCCAACAGGCCCGTCTCCTTGATCGTCCCTGGAATGCTCACCTGTGCAATCATATTAGGTCTAGTAATAAGTAATGTCGTTTTCTAATACTTTTTAAAATAGAATTTATTTAAACAATACAACAAAATTTAATCAACAATATAGTTGCCGTTGTTTTCTACTACTTGTGCCCAACGCTCAGGAAGCATTTTAATCCCTCTGTTGTAAAATTCTTGGGATTTTGATGCAAAAAATTCGGTCAATGCATTTTTGAGGCATTCTTCATTATTAAATTTTTTTTCCAAGAAGAAAATTTTGCAAAGAATGAAACAAATGGTAATTGGAAGGCGCAATATCAGGAGAATATGCAGGTTGAGGGAGAACTTCCCATTCCAACTGGCGCAGTTTTTCAGCAGTGATTCTTGCAGTATGCGGTCGTGCGTTATCGTGGTGAAGAATTACGCCCTTCCGATTAATCAGCGCGGGTTCTTTTTCTCTTAAAGCTTGGGCTAACCTTTCCAATTGGGCACTATACACTGCACTTGTAATGGTTTGGTTAGATGGTAAAAGTTCATAATGAAGAATTCCTTTAAAATTCCACCAAATACACAACATCACTTTTTTCGCATGCAAGTCAGGTTTTGGCGTGGTCTGCGGAGCCTCATTTTTGTCCAACCATTGAGGCCGCCTTTTCAAATTAACATACAGCACCCATTCTTCATCTCCAGTAACAATTTGCTCTAAAAACGGCAAACGGTTTAGACGAGAGAGGAGCGAACTGCAAATTGTGACTCTTTGATTACGGTTGTTGTCGGTCAAGTCATGAGGAACCCATTTTCCAAACTTTTGGACTTTGCCAAGTGCACGCAATTGATTGGAAATTGTTTTTTGTGAACAATTTAAAGTTGTCGCAAGCTCTTGTTGGGTAATTTGAGAATTTTGCACCAAAAGAGCTTGAAGAGCTTCTTGATCAAAATTGGACACACGGCCTCAACCACTCTTGTCATCTAACGAAAAATTTCCCTCGCGAAATTTCTCAAACCAACGCTGGCATTTTCTGGCGCTAACTACATCTTGACCAAGAGCACTACAGATGTTTTTTGCAGCCTCACTTGCTTTTCTTCCTAATTGGAACTCGTAAAGCATGCAGTGCCAAATATGCTCTTCATCCGCCATCTTCTTAGCCCTAGTTTTGCAACAAAAACCAAACCAAACACAAAATTTTTCAAGCAAAACTTGTTAATTGCACTTCACACGTTCTGTAGATACCACGTGTTTGAAGGTTATGTCAATACAAGTCAACGCCAAGGAAGATTTTAAATGAATGTTTAAAAACGACATTAATTATTACTAGACCCGATAGTTCGGGCCTTAGGCTGGGCCTTTGCCTGACAGGAACCGAGGGCATAATTACAGGCGCCAAAACAGGTACTGATGGACGGCACACGCACGCTCTGAGCAGCATTTCAAACCATATGAAGAAGTGGAAGTTTGGGTCTGTGAATGGTTTGCCTCCAAACAAGAAAAATTCTATTGGGATGATATCCACAAATTACCCAAAAGATGGGGGAAATGTGTAGATACAATGGGCAGTACTTTGAATAAAGCACTTAAAAAAAAAAATATATATATATATATATATATATGTACATATATATATATTTTATTGATTTTTTACAAAGAGGAAGAGAGAGGGATAGAAAGCCAGAAACATCGAGGAGAGAGTAACATGGATCAGCTGCCTCTTCCACACCCCTTACTGGGGACGTGCCCGCAACTCAAGTACATGCCCTTGACCGGAATTGAACCCGGGACCCTGGAGTACGCAGGCCAACGCTCTATCCATTGAGCCAAACTGGTTTTGGCGAATAAAGCACTTTTGATGTTTCCTTTGATATAATCGTGTGTTGTTGTTGTTGTTGTTTTAATGACAAAATCGACCATTATTAACTCCTACACCGGATGAGAGCAGTGGAGCATCTGGTGTGTTGAGGTGAGGAGGATTAGGGAGTGAACTTGAGAAGCCCGGGCAGGTTGAAAGTAGTCATTCCCCTTGTTAATTTATAAAGATTCAAATATAGAAAAAAATCAGAATAAGTTGTATTTTTTAGAAAAAAGAAAGTTTGGCTTTGATATACACCTGTCCCGACTCAAGCGAGGCTGGCCAAGAACCAGTGTTCAGAACAAGAGCAGAAGGGGATTCTGGACACGTCTGACCTTCACATGTGCAGTCACTGTTCGCCAGGACAGCCATGGCGAGTACTGTGCCAGACCGAGGGAATGGCGTGTAGCGCACCACACAGCCACTAGCCTGGACTCCCGGCTAAGGGCTCCCTCTGGACACCGACATGAGAGGGACCTCCGCTCCTGGTGGGCAATGGGATCGGGTCTCCGGCCTCCCGGTGCTGGAGCCTGGCTGCAGGGCGGGCAATGCCCAGAGCCCTGCCTGGCTGCCCCCGGACGGGGTGGCCGCCTGCGGTACGACCTCCACCTGCTCCCTCTCCACCCTCGGAGCCCCCAGTGGCTGGGAGTCTGCGCCTGAAGATGCTGCTCAGGAAAGGGTACCCTGTCTGTGTGTGACCTGCGTGTGATCCTGTTGGCTCACTGGGGAGGTCTCCCCTACTAAACCTGGCATCTTGGACTCAGAGGGCCAAGGGAAGCGGCCAGTGTGTGCTCATGTGCTTCAGCCACCCCAGGCCCCAGTGCAGCCTGCGGGCGGAGGGTCACCTGTCCTCAGGGACTGGCAGTCAGAGTGAGGGTGGACTCAGGAGGGGACAGCTGGGCATCACCCCCAGCTGCCCCACGGAGGCCACGTGTCCTCACTACGCATTGGATTTGGATCTTCACAGGAAACCGCCAGGAGCAGCAGCCCCTGCAGGAACCTGCGAACGAGCCTGGGTGTGGCCCCCTCCCCACCAGACCTACGCGGTGACCCCCAACAGTGGCCTTGAGCAGAGTCAGAAGTAAGCGGCCTCCAGCCCCTCCCAGAACTGCCCTTACTTCCAGTGCCATGTGCAAGCCACGCCCCGGCCAGCAGGGGACAACAGTGTCTGCTGGCTTCCCTGTCTGGCCACACACCTCACCCTCTGTGGTCACTGCACCTGCCGGGCCCCTGGCTGAGCCACTCCTGCCCTGAGGCTGAGGGCCCAAGGCCTTGCTCCTCCCCACCTTAGGGTGAACACTGAGGCCTCCTGCTCCTGGTGTGGCCCTCACCTCTGGTCTCCCCATGCCCCCTAAAACCATGTGCTTTTTTCATAGGGGGGCCAGGGGGGGGGGGCGGGGTAGTGAACAGCCCTGATGTGTGTTGCTAGGGCTTCCCACTGTCTGGACCATGAAGGTGACCTCACTGACAGGCTCAATGTCTTTTCCTACTTGATGTGTGGGTGGCCAAGGTATGGACTTGTTGCCACCTGGTGGTGAGAGTTGAAATCACACGTGGTTATCTGGAATTCGTCACCCCTAGAGAGTGTCCAGTCCACCACCCTCATGAACTGGGGAGGACTGCAATCTGATCCTCAGGAGGCTTCATAAACCTGCCCGAGGTCACACAGCAAGTTGTCACAGACCAGGACTACCCTGGCCTCCTCAGTGCCTCCTGACTTCAGGTTAAGGGTGACACCGAATACTCACCATGGAGGGGGTGAGTCCTGCCTTGGGGTCAGGCAGATGGGGTGGGTCCTGGCCAGCCCACCACCAGTGGGTAACACCAGACAAGAGACTCAGCCCTGAATCCTGGATCTCACCCCTAACAGTCAAACCCCATGCCGGCTTCTATGAGGCAGGAGGGGGTTGAATGGGGGCTACCACACTCCAATGTGGTTGGCACAGCACTGGCACACAGTAGGTGCGCAGTGAATGCTTTTCCTGCTACTGCTGCTTAAGGTGGAAACTAGGATCCAGAGGGGGCGTGGCTCTTTCTTGCTCCAAAACCAGGTGACTCCATTCAAGTCTGATCTTGGGTGGGAGGAGAGGGTGACCTGGGATGGGAGAGGCAGCTTCAGAGACCTCTCCCTGCCCATTCCTGTGCCCAGGGACGCGGCCTCCGCTTCCCAGAGTCTCCCAGGTCTGCTGGCCACAGGCATCAGCTGGGGGATAACGAAGAACACAGGCTCCTAGCCTCCAGCCCGCACACTTCCATCCGGGAGCCCGGGGACCTGGGAATCTGTATTTATAAGCTCTCTGGGAGGGTCACAGGGCCAGCGGTTTTGGGGGATACTGGCCACCGTCATCTTTATGGTTTTTGTGGTGGGAACAGCCAGGTACCCATGGGTGGGTGGGGCCTGTCTCTGGTGGCCTAGGGCTGTCTGGGGTGCCCCTGAGGGGAGAGTGACTAGAGAGGACGAGGTGAGGGTGAGGGAGGGCCGGCCAGCGGAGACCCCGCAGCAGCAGGTGTGCGGGCCCTGACCCCGCCCAGGTGATGCGCTCCAGGTCTCCCCAGGTGGACAGGCTGAGCTGGAAGGAGGGGGACGTGGGGGTAGGAGGAGTCTGGGAAACTCCCACAGCGGTGAGGGCCCTTCTTTCGATGGGGCCAAGGCCAGAGGGATAGAAACACAGGGATGTGTGTGCATTGCTTTCCACTTAAAATGCCAGCGCACTGTGAGAAGGAATCACTTGGGAAATTTTTTCCGTGTGTCCTCCCTTCTAGGGGTCCAGTTTGTTCCAGAAAAAGGGAGGGCACCGCCCTGAGGGCTGTCCCCTGTGCTCCCAGGAGAGGACCCTTTCCAGGCCTGACCACAGGAGCAGAGCCCACCAGGCCAGTGTCTGCTGGCTTCCCCGTCTGGCCACCCACCTCACCCTCTGTGGTCACTGCACCTGCCGGGCCCCTGGCTGAGCCACCCCTACCCTGAGGCTGAGGGTCCCCAGGCCTTGCTCCTCCCCACCTTAGGGTGAACACTGAGGCCTCCTGCTCCTGCTCCTGGTGGGGCCCTCAGTTCTGGTCTCCCATGCCCCCGAAGACCACATGCTTTTTTCATGGGGGGGGGGGGCGGGTAGTGAACAGCCCAGTGTGTGTTGCTATGGCTTCCCACTGTCTGGACCATGAAGGTGACCTCAGACTGGCTCAATGGCTGCTGTCAACTTGATGTGTGGAAGCCAAGTCACAGTCTCTTCTGCCACCTGGTGCTGACAGTTGGAATCACACGTGGTTATCTGGGGCTGGTCACCCCCAAAGAGCGTCCAGTCCACCACCCTCATGAACTGGGGAGAACGGCAATCTGACCCTCAGGAGGGTTCATAAACCTGCCCGAGGTCACACAGCAAGTTGTCACAGACCAGGACTACCCTGGCCTCCTCAGTGGCTCCTGACTTCAGGTTAAGGGTGACACCGAATACTCACCATGGAGGGGGTGAGTCCTGCCTTGGGGTCAGGCAGATGGGGGTGGGTCCTGGCCAGGCCACCACCAGTGGGGAACATTACACAAGGGACTCAGCTTTAAAACCTGGACCTCACCCGGAGTCCTGTTGGGTGCGGCTGCAGCCATAACTCAGGAGCTGTCAGGACCCAGGGAGCACTCTGCCTTTACCCCAGCAGGAGGCAGTGTGCACGCCTCCTGGGCCTTGGACGTGGCAGCCCGGGTTCCAGGGCTCCTCCTGGGATGCTGGAGGACACGGCGGCCGCGCTGTGATGCAAGTCGGGCGACGCCTTGTCCAGCCGCCCGCTGCCCAGGGACCGGCCGCCTGGGCTCGGCCCCGAAGAGGTGCCCCTTGGCCTTGGCCACCACGTCTGCCCTCCTGAGACCACGTGGTGGTGGAGATCTTGGCCGCGTCACAGGCTTCCAGGCAGGGCTCCTCTTGGCTCTGGGCCTGGGCGTTGCTCTGGCCCTGGCTGGGACACAGATCTTTGAGGTGGGAGGCCCCAGCAGTGGAGACAGCTGGGGAGGAGAACTGAGCCAAGCCGCTGAAGGCCGCCTGCTCGCTGGGGGACTGGTCAGAGGT